>NC_079212.1:107468090-107768090 GCF_029633865.1 Lampris incognitus | reverse complement strand
TGGAGAGGCATGAAGAATGATATACAAGAATACATAAAGGCATCAGTAATCCCAAAGTCAGCAAAGAAGCTCCATCACTCAACCTCATACCTTCTCTACAAGATCTGGAGTCTGGTTGTGATTGACATTATCGGCCCTCTTCAAGAAACTACAAGTGGTAACAAATACATCGTCGCCATAACTGACCATTTCTCCAAGTGTTCTGAAGACGCAGCTATCCCAGACAAGAGCACAAAGTCAGTAATAGAGTTCCTTTACTCTGTTGTATGTCGACTAGGCTGAATGGACACCCTTACCAGTGACCAGGGTCGTGAATTTGTAAACAAAGTTATTGACTTGCTTATGGACTGTTTCCAGACAGATCACAGTATAGCCTCTGCATACCACCCACAGTCAAACAGCCAAAGGGAATGTGACAACAGGACAATCAAGGCTGCACCGAGTAAGCTTGACAGCAACCAAGCCAATGATTGGGATCAGTACATTCCAGGCATTTTGTTTGCTTATCATACATCTATCCATGCCTCAATAAAGTGTACACCCTTCGAAGTGATGTTCGGCCGCACTGCCAAGCTGCCCATTGACCTGAAGTCTGCTGATGAGAGTGATGAAGCGCCACTTTAAGACTCAGCCAGCTCTGATGTTCTGCAGACACTTCACACCATTCGTAAAGACCTCTGTTCCACAGTCTCCAGCAACATCACCAGTGCACAGTTTCATCAGAGGAGAATTATGATCGTCGCCATGAAAGCGACAAAGAGATTATTACAGGGTCTATAGTCTACATCAAAAACAGTCAATGTATCCACAGGATGGGATCCAAGCTGGAGCCTCGCTGGACTGGTCCATATACTGTTGTTGAGTCACTCAGCAAAAATATGTCAAGCTAAAAAATGTAAAAACCGACAAGATTATAAATGACACCTACCACGCCAGCAACCTCAAGATCTACACAAACGTCACATCATCATCAGATTTTCCCCATGACCTTGAGCACCCAACCATTCCTGACCGCCCCTGTGACACCATAGAGGACAAACCCCAGCAACCCAAGAGACCAATGGAGGAGCTAGATGAGATCAGTGACACAACAGAATATGTTGTATTAATCTGGATAATTAATATTAATTGGGTATAATCTGGTTTAGAAGGGTATGAAATAGCCTAGCCTAAATAATACCCCAGGGTATAAACTGGACTAGCCCAGAATATACCCGGGGTATAAAACAGGCTAGCCCACTTTAACCCTGCATCTGAGTGTGGGGAGGGTATAATCTGACCTAGGGGGTTATGAAATAGCCTAGTCTAAATAATACCCCAGGGTATAAACTGGACTAGCCCATAATATACCTGGGGTATAATACAGGATAGCCCACTTAAACCCCAGGTATAGTCTGGCCAGGGGGTATATCTTGGGCTGTTACACTGGGTCACTGATCAGGTAATGTCCAACATCACAGCCAGGGATGGTCGCTTTGTTTTGGCTTAATAATTCCCCGTCACTTAGGACTTCCAACAAATGTGACTGTCGTAGCACTTTTATGTCATGCACACTCCCTGGATAGCCAGCACATACATCCCAGAAAAGAGCTTTGCCATTCACAACTGCTTGCAGAACAACTGAACGCCATCCTTTCTGGTTATAATAACCTTGAGGATACTCCTCTGGTGATAATATTGGAATGTGGCTTCCATTTATTCAGCCAACACACTGTGATACTCTAATACAATTATGGAAGAAAGTTACCAGTTCTACCAACTTGTCAGCATCAGAACAGGTAATGTGGGCAGGAAGCAGCACCATGATGACTGCGTTGCAGAAAACCTGAACATAATTAAACACAATGCTTAGGCCTACACCAAAAAGATGGCTGATGGTACTGTATTCACTGCTGGTGGCCAGCTACCAGATGGCAATTGCCACCTGCTTTTGGACTGGGATACACAAATAGTAATTCATGTTCCTTCTCCCAATTGCATGCCTGACCTGACTGCAGATGTATTCGAACAACTCCTGGGGACACAGAAATTCTGCACGAATTGTAGAGATTTGAAATCCGGAACAATTGTATCCCACCAGTGGTGAGATCGTGGTGAGATTGTTGGTGTGCCCAGAAAACAGGTGACCACTGCTTTGCCATCAGCTGCAAGACTAACTGTAAAGATAGAAATTGGAGTATCATCCATTTATATTTATGATTCTTTATTAAAGAAGCCCCTGGCAGGCTTATAAAATATGGAAACATTAAAAAAAAACATATGCACAGACAAATAGTAAAAATATGCAAGAATTAGCAGGCAACAAGCAGCCATTAGCACATAAGAGCATACTACAGCAGAAATTAAGACCCTGGCACTCAGCAATCCAACAGTCACAGCATAGGGGAAACCATGCAGCATGTCAACATACAAAGCACAGCATAAACATGTAAGTGGACTCGTACACAATATGTGCTTAATAAATTGATTGAGTGGGGGGGGCAGACCATGAAAATGCAATTCATTAGATGTGTTTAACTTTAATAACATTCATACTAGCATAGCTGATGCTAGCTAGCTAGCTTTATTGACCTAGTGAGCTAGTGTACAACAATGGTTAACATTAACAACTTACGTGCAGTGTTTATAAGAATCAAAATATGTCGGGTAAATAATTACCTTTTTTCTCGAATGTAACTATCATCCATAGCAATTTTGGTGAGCAGCACAAATGCATTGGACCAGTCGTGCTTGGATGCTAATATAGGCTCGCTAAGCCTGGAGCAATGCTTGTAAGGGGAGGATGGAATTTGCTGTTGTGCTTCAAGTTGGCTCCAGCATTGCTTGGAAAGCAGAGACATACAGTGACGTAATGACATAGCACTCTCACAATCTCTACTTCTACTATTACTTTCAGCTGCTCCCATTAGGTGTTGCCACGGCAGATCATTCATTTCTATTTCTTCCTGTACTCTACATCTTCCTCTGTCACATCAGCCAGCAGCATGTTCTCCCTCACCCAGGCACGGATCTACGGGGTGGCAAGGGGTGGCAGCTGCCACCTCTGGGACACAGTCTTGCCACCCCTGTGCCACCCCATTTATAAATCAGATACTATGTTTTTAAAGTATTTTTTATGTACATGCATGGTGAAGGTCAATGAGACCCGCACCAAACTCATCTCAAACAGTAGAGAACAAAATACATTCGATGAAATCTGAGTTTTGAATAATAATATGTTTAGAATAATGTCCATTGCCCCCCTCCTTGAACCTCATGCCACCCCAGGAAAAAATCTCTAGATCCGCCACTGCCCTCACCACATCCATACACCTCCTCTTTGGCAATCCTCTTCCTCTTCCCTGGCAGCTCCATATTCAGCATCCTTCTCTCAATCTCCCCAGCATCTCTCCTCCACACATGTCCAAGCCATCTCAATCTTGCCTCTCTTGCTTTGTCTCCAAACCATCCAAACTGAGCTGTCTCTCTAATATAATCATTCCTAATCATGTCCTTCTTCATCAGTCCCAATGAAAATCTTAGCATCTTCAACTCTGCCACCTCCAGCTGTGCCTCCTGTCTTTTTGTCAGTGCCACTGTCTCCAAAACATATAACATAGCTGGGCTCACAACCATCTTGTAAACCTTCCCTTTAACTCTTGCTGGCACCCTTCTGTCACAAATCATTCATGACACTCTTCTCCCCCCCCTCCACTCTGCCAGCACTCTCTTCTTCACCTCTCTTCTGCATTCCCCATTACTTTGGACAGTTGACCCCAAGTATTTAAACTCATACGCCTTCATCACCTCTACTCCTTGCATCCTCACCATTCCACTGTCCTCCCTCTCATTCCTGCATAGGTATTCCATCTTGCTCCTACTGACTTTCATTCCTCTTCTCTCCAGTGCATACCCCCACTATGATCCAATTCTTCTATTGATGATTCAATATGCGGATCATAAATAAGAAAGAACTCTACTGAGCGATAACATCATATTTAAGTAGGAAAAGGGGCAAGGGGCACCACATTCTGAACTTACCCTTACCCTTAAACTAAGAGCTATGACAGAGCCCAAAGGGATTGCACATAGGCTGATGAACATTCTCTAGGCATAAAAAAGCAGGAAGGGCAGGTGGGTAGATAGATAGATAGATAGATAGATAGATAGATAGATAGATAGATAGATAGATAGATAGATAGATAGATAGATAGATAGATAGATAGATAGATAGATAGATAGATAGATAGATAGATAGATAGATAGATAGATAGATAGATAGATAGATAGATAGATAGATAGATAGATAGATAGATAGATAGATAGATAGATAGATAGATAGACTCAACATGTCAGAGTATGGAGGCCTCCTTACTTAAAACTCACACTCCTCTTGAATTTAGATGACCATGCATCAGCTTGTACCCCATGTAGGGATGACTTCTGTGGACTATATATACACATGCAATTTGGATGGCTATGAATGTCCATGAGTTAGTGTTTTTGCCATTTTTTGTGTATCATTATTTCTACACCATATGGCGGCACGATGACCCAGTGGTTAGCACTGTTGCCTCACAGCAAGAAGGTCCTGAGTTCAAACCCCAGGCCATCGCAGGTCCTTTCTGTGTGGAGTTTGCATGTTCTCCCCGTGTCTGCGTGGGTTTCTCCGGGTGCTCCAGTTTCCTCCCACCATCAAAATGACATGCATGTTTGGGTTAATACTCCTGTCTGTGCAAATGACCTAGGCAATGGAAAGAAGAACTGGAGTTGGTCCCCAGGCGTTGCAGCTGCCCACTGCTCCTATGCAATACGATGGGTTAAACACAGAAAAAAATGTCATTGTAAGAATGACAAAATAATGTGGCTTTCTCTTTTTCTGTCTTTACTATGTTTCATCCTCCTGGAACATGCAGGCTTTCACATAATATATGAATCTGGTTTACGGTCACTGAAAGCCCGGGGAGCACTTAATGGCTGCATCAAGGGAGTTTTGACTGCATTGTTTTTCCACTCACCCACAATGATTACTCGCTCTCAATTATCATGAGAACCATCAAAATTAGTATGCAACTGCTCTACCGTGGCCCTTGTCATCTAATGTACAGTAGAAACAAAAGGATTTTCATTATTACTGCATGTTTATGACAATGCTGAGCTTTATAAGAAGCATATCCTGTGAGATTGCTGTGAAACAGGAAGGCCAACAATGTTTACACTAATGACCCAACAAGGGGGCAGAAGGAAAAAAAATAGAAGTTATATCTTAAACATGCTGTTATCCTATTGCTTGTGTTCTGTGCAGCTGTCTCGTGAATAAGTAACATTTTAAAAGCTGGGGATTGTCTGGGCAATATTATGTCATTGGCAAGATGTATGTGTGTGTGGGGGGGGGGTTCTCCTTTCAACTCTTAACCTTTTTTTGCTTGAGCACACAATCTTACAAGCACATATAAACAAATATGTACCATCCCTCATCTATTTGAGCTTTACAGGTTTTTCAAACTGTCTGCCTGCATTATTCAACATGTTGCTCATATGGCTCTTTGATTCAAACAGCAATAGGCCTTACTGTTTTGAAATATTTATTGACGCAATAAAACAACTGTTGATAACAGAAAATGAGGGTATGCAAGAAAAATTGTTCTTTAAACTTAGGCTATGACCATATCCTCAGCAATGATATACTAGAAAATGGTATATTTTCAAATGTATTGCATAATAAAATAATATCAAGTGATTTTTTTTATTAATATATTAACATCTGGAGTTTGTACGCAATACACTGAAAACTCTGGCGCTCCAATACAGCACTTATTCCACTGCTATCGCCTCAAATCGTCTAGTGCAACAAGCATGGGTAGTATTGTCGCAATACTAGCGAAAGACAAGTGTGATAAAAATGAACGCAGGATTTTAGGTGATTTTTAAAAAAAATTATTATTATTTGGCAATGGCTTGTTTGTGGTAGGGGTTGCAGCAAAATATGTACAGTTCATTGTTGAAAAAACAAAACAAAAAACCTTTACTCAAACCTTAATTTTCAACATGTATTGTAGCAAGTGTCATTTTCTGCGCACAACGAAATTATCATGTTGCATACACTTAAGGTCCAGTAGAAGAAAGAAGAAAGCCACTTTATTTTGTCATTGTACAGGTTACAATGAAATTTATTTTCTGCATTTAACCCATCTTATTGCATAGTAGTAGTGGGCAGTTGCAACGCCCGGGGACCAACTCCAGTTCTTCTTTCCATTGCCTAGGTCAGGGGCACAGGCAGGAGTATTAACCCAAACATGCATGCCATTTTGATGGTGGGAGGCAACCAGAGCACCCGGAGGAAACCCACGCAGACAAAGGGAAGAACGTGCAAGCTCCACACAGAAAAGACCTGGGATGGCGTGGGGTTCGAACTCAGGACCTTCTTGCTGTGAGGCAACAGTACTAACCACTATCTATCTATCTATCTATCTATCTATCTATCTATCTATCTATCTATCTATCTATCTATCTATCTATCTATCTATCTATCTATCTATCTACCCACCTGCCCTTCCACTTTTTTTTATGCCTACAGAATGTTCCTCAGCCTATGTGCAATCCCTTTGGGCTCTGTCATAGCTCTTAGTTTAAGGGTAAGGGTAAGTTCAGAATTTGGTGCCCCTTACCCCATTTCGTACTTTAAAATGATGTTATCGACCAGTAGAGTTCCTTTCTTATTTATGATCCGCATATTGAATCATAAATAGAAGAATTGGATCATAGTGGAGGTATGCACTGGAGAGAAGAGGAATGAAAGTCAGTAGGAGCAAGATGGAATACCTATGTGTGAATGAGAGGGAGGACAGTGGAATGGTGAAGATGCAAGGCGTAGAGGTGATGAAGGCGTATGAGTTTAAATACTTGGGGTCAACTGTCCAAAGTAATGGGGAGTGCAGAAGAGAGGTGAAGAAGAGAGTGCTGGCAGGGTGGAGTGGGTGGAGAAGAGTGTCATGAATGATTTGTGACAGAAGGGTGCCAACAACAGTTAAAGGGAAGGTTTACAAGATGGTTGTGAGACCAGCTATGTTATATGGTTTGGAGACAGTGGCACTGACAAAAAGACAGGAGGCACAGCTGGAGCTGGCAGAGTTGAAGATGCTAAGATTTTCATTGGAATTGATGAAGAAGGACATGATTAGGAATGATTATATTAGAGAGACAGCTCAGTTTGGATGGTTTGGAGACAAAGCAAGATAGGCAAGATTGAGATGACTTGGACATGTATGGAGAAGAGACGCTGGGTATATTGGGAGAAGGATGCTGAATATGGAGCTGCCAGGGAAGAGGAAATGAGGATTGCCAAAGAGGAGGTTTATGGATGTGGTAAGGGAGAACATGCTGGTGGCTGATGTGACAGAGGAAGATATAGAGTATAGGAAGAAATGGAAACGGATGAACCGCTGTGGCAACCCCTAATGGGAGCCGCCGGAAGTAGTAGTAGTAGAGTTCTTTTTCAGCACAACCCATGCTTCAAACTTGATACCCACAGATCAGGCTAGTTGGCCACAAATCGAATGTTAAGTAAGTGGGGCCACACTCCAGTCTGTACAAGCCCTGACATAAATTTATAAACCTACTCCACACTGCACCCCAAGTAGAGAATTCATATAAATGGGAATAATGGGATCATTCCTTTCACATTCTCAAAATTAACTTCCAGAGTGCTTGTATGGGCAGACCGCTGGTCCTGTGGCACAATCAAGCTGAAATGTAAGCGCCTCAGTTATTCTAAAGAACAAACCTGCAACCTACCCAATTTGTGTATCATACTTTTATAAATCTTTTATAAATCAAGCACACAACTGGAAACTGATCCAGTCCCAGATTTTTTTTGTGTGAGTGCATGTCATAAAAATTGCACCTGTCTTTGGCGATCCAAGTCAAACAACACTCACACACGCGCACGTGTGCATGTTCTCACACACACACACACACACACACACGCACACACACACACACACACACACACACACACACACACACACACACACACACACACACACACACACACACACACACACACACACACACACACACACACACACTCAATACCACCACCCTCAGCTGGATATATCCAGCATATGTTTATCGGTATGCTCTTTGATACACCATGTGGTGCAACCTGGACAAATAGTAATGAACCCAGCGCCATCAGGTCTTTTGGGTCTTAACGTCAGACATCCACAACTGTGCAACCCAGCCGAAGGTGATCAACTCCTGACTTTTATCCAAGAAGCACATTATGCCACACATCACCTCTCTTCACCCAGAACCAACGGGAAGCCTTTTCAGCAACTTCTAAGATATTCCTTAATGGCTATTCTTTTTTGCAGCCCACAAATCCCCAAAAGTCCCCAGATCCTGTGTAAAGACTGGCTTGCAAAGCCCCTGCAGCCCCCTTCAACTGGCTGGCTCACAGAGGGCCTTCCACCCATTTCTATGACACTCAGTTACCAGATCTGCATACCTGGCTCTCTTCTTTTCTTGCACCTCCGCCACTGGATCATCCCAGTGGACAGATAGCTCTAGCAAACCCACTTGCCATGGACATCAGGACCATGTATGGCCTGTGATGGTGTCCGGGAACCTCAGTTGTCTCCCTAGGTTGACCAGGAACTGCCAGTCCCTTGCTGTTGCGAGCAGCCCACCCTGGGTTTTTGGCTGGGGCTGGGGGTTCTCCCCTGCTCAAACAAAGGTGATGGCACATTTTGTTGGGTGGAGCCTGATGCTCAACTGAAGAGGGCCCACCTCAGTTGAACCTGCAGCCATGTACTCATTGGAGTCCATGGCCCTTCCATAGAGTGCCGTCTAACCCAGCAGGACAGACTGGGTTACAACGTATTTTTGGGTGGTGTGTCTCTTCTTCAAGCTCAGGTCCCCTACCAAAAGCCTGGGAGTTTGAGGGTTCTGCTCAGTATCTTAGCTGACCCTAGGACTGCACTCTTCTATACTGCTCAAAAAAATAAAGGGAACACCTAAAAACACAATATAGACCTCGATGAATGAAATATTTCAGCTGAAAATCTTTATTTATTAGACAGAGGAATGTGTTTAGAGCAAAATAACCTAAGAATGATCAATGGAAATCAAAATCATTAGCCCATTAAGGTCTGGATTCAGAATCATACTCAAAATCAAAGTGGAAAATGAGAACATAGGCTGATCCAACTTCTGTGGAAATTCCTCAAGACAATTCAAAATGAGGCTCAGTAGTGTGTGTGGCCTCAACGTGCCTGTATGCACTCCCTACAACGTCTGGGCATGCTCCTGATGAGACGACGGATGGTCTCCTGAGGGATCTCCTCCCAGACCTGGATCAGGGCATCGGTCAACTCCTGGACAGTCTGTGGTGCGACATCGCGTTGGCGGATGGTACGAGACATGATGTCCCAGAGGTGCTCGATTGGATTCAGGTCTGGGGAACGTGCAGGCCAGTCCATAGCATCAATGCCCTCGACATACAGGAACTGCTGACACACTCTGGCCACATGAGGATGAGCATTGTCATGCATGAGCAGGAACCCAGGGCCCACTGCACCAGCATATGGTCTGACAATGGGTCTGAGGATCTCATCCCGGTACCTAATGGCAGTCATGGTACCTCTGGCTAGCACGTAGAGATCTGTGCGGCCGTCCAAGGATATGCCTCCCCAGACCATCACTGACCCACCGCCAAACCGGTCATGCTGGAGGATGTTGCAGGCAGCAGAACGTTCTCCACAGCGTCTCCAGACTCTCTCACGTCTGTCACATGGGTTCAGTGTGAACCTGCTCTCATCTGTGAAGAGCACAGGGTGCCAATTGTGAATCTGCCAACCAAGATGTTCTCTGGCAAAGGTCAATTTGGCTGCACGGTGTTGGGCTGTGAGCACAGGCCCCAATTGTGGACGTCGAGCCCTCATACCATCCTCATGCATTCTGTTTCTCACTGTTTGAGCAGAAACCTGCACATTAGTGGCCTGTTGAAGGTCGTTTTGTAGGGCTCCGGCAGTGCTCCTCCTGTTCCTCCTTGCACAAAGGACCAGATAGCGGTCCTGCTGCGGGGTTGTTGTCCTCCTGCGGCCCCCTCCACGTCTCCTGGTGTACTGGCCTGTCTCCTGGTACCTCCTCCATGCTCTGGACACTGTGCTGGGAGACACATCAAATTTTCTTGCCACAGCACGCATTGATGTGCCATCCTGGATGAGCTGCACTACCTGAGCAACTTCTGTAGGTTGCAGATACCGCCTCATGCCACCTCTAGTGGTGCGGGCACTAGCAAAATGAAAAACTAACCAAAGATCGGCCAGAAAAGATGAGGACAGGCAAATGGTCTGTGGCCACCACCTGCAAATCCATTCCTGTTATAGAGGTTGTCTTGCAAATTGTCTAATTTCCACCAGGTGGAAATTAGACAATTTACCAAAAGGTGAAATTGATTCACAAATCAGTGTTGCTTCCTAACTGGGCAGGTTGATATCTCAAAAGTGTGATTGACTTGGAGCTACATTACATTGCTTATGTGTTCCCTTTATTTTTTTTGAGCAGTGTAGTTCTTCCTTCATCTCATGGTTTTTCTCTATGTTCTCATGGTCTTTCTTCCTAATGGTGCCGTTGCTCTCATGCCCAGGTCCAGATTTACTAGGCTTGCCTAGTCTTGTTTTGTTAAAACAACCATTTGTCTTTGTGTATTTCTTTTCTTTTCTTTTCTTTTTTTTTTTTTACATGGCTCATATTTCTCTCACTTGGGTTAATAAAACCCTAATAGTAGATTACTTGGTTCAGCCTTATTGGATCTGCAAATAGAGGCCAAGATAATGATGACTTGTGAATAGTTTAGAACTGGAGATTAATTGGCTGAAGGGAAATCACTTTAGCCATTGTATATCCTAAGTGTATTTTGGAACATCGTTCCAAGACTTATTCTGAACAATATCAATTTATCTCACTACTGTGTCATTTTAAAGTAAACAGAAATTAGTTTTGAAGATAAATTTCACGGGTCACGGGTCACCCGTGGGTCGGGTCGGGAACCAATGGCTCGCGAGCATGTCCGGGTCATTGTAAAGGTGAAGAAATCAATTTTATCAGATAGCCAACTGGTTTATCCGCTTCAACTCTTGTAACGGAAAAGATAGCGAAAAGAAAAAAAGACGATGATTACCGTGCATTCCAGGCTGCGTGCACAGAGGAATTTGCATTTGTGGAGAGAGCAGGATCTGCGGTATGTCTAATATGCAATGATAAAATTGCATCGATGAAACGGTCAAATATAAAGCGGCACTTCGATACGCACCATGCTTCATTTGCATGGAAATCTGCAGCGGGAGACGGCAGGAAAAGGGCATGCGAGGAGCTACAGCGGAGAGTGCAGACGAGTCAGCAGCAACTACGTGTGTGGCCCAAGCAAGGTGACGGGAATTCCGCTAGCTTTGCGGCTACTTTGGCAATAGTAAGGAATGGAAAGTCATTCACAGATGGTGAGTATGCCAAAACATTCATACTTGATGTGGCCAATGAACTGTTTGATGACTTCCCAAATAAAGACAAGATAATCAAACGAATAAAAGACATGCCCCTGTCAGCAAGAACTGTGCACGATCGTAGCATCATGATGGCAAATCAAGTCGAGGAAACACAAATTAAGGAAATAAACGCCGGGACATACTTTTCTCTCGCGTTAGATGAGTCAACAGACGTTAGCCATCTATCTCAGTGCAGTATCATTGCCAGGTATGCTGCAGGTGACACACTGCGTGAGGAAAGCTTGGCTGTTTTGCCAATGACAGGGACAACAAGAGGAGAGGATTTATTCACGTCTTTCATGGAGTTTGCTAAAGAAAAAAAACTACCGATGGATAAACTTATTTCTGTCTGTACTGATGGTGCACCCTGTAAGTTGGGGAAGAACAAAGGATTTGTAGCGCTTCTCCGTGAACATGAAAAGAGAGCCATCCTAAGTTTTCATGGCATCCTGCACCAGGAGGCGCTTTGCGCTCAGACGTGCGGCCAGGAGCTTGGTGAGGTGATGTCGCTGGTCATTCGAGTGGTCAACTTTATTGTTGCCCGAGCTTTAAATGATCGCCAGTTTAAAGCTCTGTTAAAAGAAGTTGGGAATCATTATCCCAGTCTGCTTTTACACAGCAACGTGCGTTGGTTGTCAAGGGGGAAGGTGCTCAGCCGTTTTGCAGCTTGCCTGAGTGAAATCCGGACTTTTCTTGAAATGAAAGGCGTCAGGCATCCTGAGCTAGACAACACTGACTGGCTCCTGCAGTTTCACTATCTCGTGGACATAACTGGCCATCTGAACCAGCTCAATGTCAAAATGCAAGGTATTGGAAATACAATCTCATCCCTTCAACAAGCAGTGTTTGCATTTGAAAGTAAGCTGGAAGTCTTTCTCAGGGACATTGAAACAGGTCGTCTTCTGCACTTTGAAAGACTGCAACAATTTAGAGATGCATGCTTAGCAAGTGACTCCACTCAACATCTGGATCTCCAGCAGCTAGCTGGCTTTACGTTCAATCTCCTGCAGTCATTCAAAGCACGTTTTGGAGAATTTCGTGCGCGCACTGGTCTTTTCAAGTTCATCACGCATCCACATGAGTGTGCAGTGGACAAAATCGACCTGACATGCATCCCCGGGGTCTCTATCGGAGACTTTGAGCTGGAAGCTGCTGACCTGAAGGCATCAGACATGTGGATGAGTAAGTTCAAGTCACTTAATGGAGAGTTGGAAAGTCTTGTGCGACAGCGAGCAGAGCTGGCGAGGGAACACAAATGGACAGAAATGAAAAATCTTCAACCTGAAGACCAGCTGATTCTTAAAACTTGGAACGAGCTTCCTGTGACATACCACACAATGCAGCGTGTGAGTATTGCCGTATTGACCATGTTTGGCTCTACATATGCATGTGAGCAGTCATTCTCGCATATGAGGAACATTAAGACCAACCTACGCTCACGTTTAACTGATGGAAGCCTCAACGCCTGCATGAAGCTCAACCTCACCACGTATGAACCAGACTACAAGGCCATCAGCAAAACCATGCAGCACCAGAAGTTGCATTAAAAGTAAGACATATTTAATTTATTATACGTTAAAAATACTATATGGCTCTCAATGAAATATATTTAGAAATATTTGGCTTTTATGGCTCTCCCAGTCAAAAAGGTTCCTGACCCCTGGTTTATAGTAAACAACAATCAAATGTCCCCAACCACCAATTGCAATTTCACAGTCTAAGAGGGCTAACCTGTAAATTTTTACATCATCCCTGGTGAACTTGATGTGGTTGTCCACTGAGTTAATGTGGTCGGTGAAATGTGGTACATCCTTAGTGTGGTACGTTCTTCGGGAAACGTAAGTTTAGTATCACGTTGGCCACTTAAGTAAAAAAAAAAAAAATTCTGGGAAAAAAAAACGGCTACATGTTGTGTTCACATTTTTATTTACAAACTTGTTTGTTTTTCACTTTTTGGTCATTGTTTTTCAATTTTTCATGACACCTATGTAGCAGTAAACAACTGTGTTGTGTTCAGTAATAGTTACCCTATATTACGTTGAGTTCTATACTGCCAACCGCTAGAGGGCGCTGTATTCTTAGGTCACTAGTAACAGTTGGTTAGGTTGACTCTTTGAATGTTGTTGTTAGTTGCTGCTGAGAACCTGTCGGAGTATATGTTAGAAGCTAACGGGCTGCCTTGCAATTCTTTTATTAAAGTTTATTAAGCTATACTTAGTGTGGTTATTCTACCAAAGAATAGAACAAATTGGCGACGAGACGGACCTGCATACTTTAAAACGGACAAGCTGGCCAATGCACCGTTTCCAGACCTTTTTTTGCCGTGCCCGGGAGAACCGGCGATACTTTTCAAAACGTGGGTGAAGATGTTCGAGAATTACGTTCTCGTGATCAATGCAACTGGAAACGCGTGGCCTGAGGCAAGGAAAAGAGCACTACTTCTGCATTGTTTGGGCTCGGAAGGACAGCGGGTCTTCCATACGTTGCCGGACACAGGTCAGGATTTAGCATCCGCCATTACGGCATTACAGGGCCATTTTACGCCGACAGTGAACATAGTTGTGGAGTGGCATGCTTTCAGAAAAAGTGCAGGGAGCACAAGAATCCATAGTGCAATGCATTAATGCACTAAGAGAACTGGCTGCAACGTGTGAATTTCCAAACTCTGATGACATGATTCGAGATCAGCTCATGGAGCATGTAGCTAACCCTCGCATTAGAGAGAGGTTATTGCTAAAGACAAGCCTGACGTTAGCCGATGCTATTACCATAGCTACTCAATGTGAAGCAGCTACCCTACAAGCTAAGTCTATGGCAGGTCAGCAGCAAATACCAGTACAAGTTGTGCAGACCCAGAAAACTGCACGCGGCCAGGGAAAGCCACACAAGGGTGCATATGCAAAGTCTGCTGAGAAATCTGCTACAGCCTCCTCCGCACGTACGTGCTACCGGTATGGTTCAGAGAAACCCCTTGCTAACTCACAGGAATGTCCACAGCTGCTAAAGCAACATGCAGAGGTTGCAATAAAATAGGACACTTTGCCCGTGTGTGTAAGCAGTCTCCGCAGACTCATTCAGTGAAGGAGGTTGAAATGCCTGAATATACACTCCTGCTTGTGGAAGGAACAGACACCCCTGATAAGATACAGTGTTCAGTGGACATTCAAACAGCGAAAGTGGTGAAAACAGTGAAACTAACGGTGGATACGGGTGCTTCAGTGTCTGTTTTACCTCGATGCATCTACGAGGAGCACTTCAAAGAAGCTCCTCTACAACAATCCTCAGTCCGCCTAGTGACATACTCACGGACCCCTATCAACATGCTGGGCTGCATGGAAGCGACCGTTCACAAGTATGGCAAAAAAGGGCCAGCCAGCTTCTATGTAGTGGACCCAGGGACTGCACTTATGGGGAGAGACCTCATATCCGCTCTCTGCCTGCGCATCGAAGGTAACGCGGTATATCCGCCATCCGCAGCACCTCCATCTCTGCCCGCCGCTGCAGTGTCAGTGGGATATCTCACCACCCAGCCAGCCTCACCTGCAACCGTAGGCTGTGCAAAAGGTTTCATGCATTAAGTGACAGTGTCACCGGACGCTGTGCCAGTGCGTCAAAAACTGAGACGCCTTCCTTTCTCCGTGCGAGCTGATGTGTCAGCGAAGCTGAATCGTCTCCTGTCAGCTGGTGTGATAGAGCACATCGATGCTTCGCCGTGGATCTCACCTATCGTGGTCACACAGAAGAAAACAGGAGGGATTCGAATGTGTGTGGACCTTCGAGAACCCAACAAGGATTGTAGTGGATAGCTACCCCCTTCCTCACATGGAGGAACTACTCTCTACACTGACAGGTGCTACTGTGTTCTGATTTGGAGAGTGCATATCACCAAGTGCCGCTGCATCCCGAAAGTCAGGATTTAACAGCTTTCATCACACATGATGGGCTGTTTCGGTTCTGCAGAGTTCCCTACGGCCTGGCTTCAGCCCCATCAGCCTTTCAAAAGTTGATGGAGACAGTGCTGAAGGGGGTGCCTAATGTTCAGAACTACCTGGATGATGTCATCTGCTATGGGCGCACAGCACAGGAGCATGACACAGCTCTGGAAACTGTCCTACAATGGCTGGAAGGAGCAGGCCTGCGGCTGAACGAAAAGAAATGCCACTTCCGCCAAGCCAGTCTGAAGTTCCTGGGTCACCTGGTGACAGCAAAAGGCATCGAGCCTGACACAGAGCACTTGACGCCATTACTCAGGCCCCGGCTCCCAAAGATGCGGGCAGCCTCCGCTCCTTCCTAGGTATGCTCTCGTGGTATGCAAAGTTTATACCCAACTACGCTACAGAGGTAGAGCCTCTCCGTGCCTGTCTGTGACAAGAGGGCACATTCAAGTGGACTGAAGAGACTCAGAAATGCTTCCTGAATGTGAAACAGCTGCTGGTGAACAGCCTGGCGCTTGCTCTATTCAATCCGGAATTCCCAACCATAATTTCGACTGACGCCTCCGACTACAGACTGGGAGCTGTGTTCACCCAGATGCATCCAGACCACACAGAACGCACAGTGGTGTTTGCGTCGCGTTCACTGACTTCAACAGAGAGGAAATACTCCACTGTAGAGAAAGAGACTCTTGCATGCGTCTGGACAGTGGAGAAATGGAGGACTATGAGACTTCATAGAAGAAAAGAAAAGAAAAAAAACATCTTCTTACTGTGAATGAAAAATATTGTGGTTATCTGGTAAAATGGGTAATGAAAAAATACTGAGATTATTTGGTTAAATGTAAGCACTATTAGATAAGTGTGATTGCCATCTGGAAACCCCTGGTTATTGTGAAAAAAACTAATAAGCATTTTTGTTGTTGAAGCTTATACATTGTGATAGTGTAAAGAAATAATACGTTATTGTTATTGATACAGTGTTATGCAAAGACGAGCAAATATTTTAAGTAAAGGGGGGATGTTGTGTTCAGTAATACAGTTACCCTATATTACATTGAGTTCTATACTGCCAACCGCTAGAGGGCGCTGTATTCTTAGGTCACTAGTAACAGTAGGTTAGGTTGACTCTGAATGTTGTTGTTAGTTGCTGCTGAGAACCTGTCGGAGTATGTTGGAAGCTAACGGTCTGCCTTGCAATTCTTTTATTAAAGTTTATTAAGCTATACTTCGTGTGGTTATTCTACCAAAGAATAGAACAAACTGACAGTGACAGTTTGTGTTCTAGTTAGTGTAGGGGCAGTGCAGCTATGACAGGAAAAAAAATAAAGGGAGAGAGAGATTGGGGGAGGGGTGGCATGCAACAACATTTTTGCTGGATTCCAACCGTCGACACTGCGGTTAAGAGGTAATTTACTGGAGCGTGCCATATTATTTCTATTATTTAAAATAATTATTTTTGAAAATAATTAAATGGTGTGTAGCCCGGTGGGAAAATATGACTAAGTATTAGCGCCACTGGATGGCACTGTCTCAATTTGGGTAACCCCCTGTGACCGTAAAGGATATTGAGAAGAGAGACCCGGAAAGTGGAAGTCATCTCGTTTACCGCGGCATACACATGCGATGTTTTCCTGGGTATTATGGACTGTTTCTGAAGGTAAATATCTTGTAAAATTTGACTGTTGGCATGAAATATCAAGTGAACAACCTTTAAAAGTAATGAATGCCTACAGATTGTGAGATATTCTTCATTAATGTGTCTGTATTCGTCGGGCATGGACAGATATGCAGACAGTGTCTAGAGCATAGTCTTGAGAGGAACCCTATGTAATTTGTGTATTGTGCCGCCATTCCTCTCTGTGCTCCTGGACAGATGCACATTCCACTTGTACACATTCATTGTAACATTACAAGACGTGAATGTCCATTCATCCATTATCCAAACCGCTTATCCTGCTCATGGTCGCGGGGATGCTGGAGCCTATCCCAGCAGTCATTGGGCAGCAAAAGGGGAGATACCCTGGACAGCCCCCCCCCCACACCCCACACCACACACACACACACACACATCCCCTAGGGACAATTTAGTATGGCAGATTAACCTGACCTGCATGTCTTTGGACTGTGGGAGGAAACCGGAGCACCCAGAGGAAACCCACGCAGACACGGGGAGAACATGCAAACTCCACACAGCAGACGACCCAGGACGACCCCCAAGGTTGGACTACCCGCGGGTTCGAACCCAGGACCTACTTGATGTGAGGCGACCACGCTAACCACTGCGCCACCATGCTGCCACGTAAAAAATAACAAGAAACAATATTACTTTTTTTATTTGCAGCTGTTAATTGTGAATTTGTGGGTTCTTTGTGTTACACAGATGAGCCATATTATTTTGGCACTCTGTTGTAATAAACTACTTATTCTTAGTTATTTTTGCATTATGTTGTAGTGGGTGTTATAGTTTATTTTTTCATGGTTATCAATGCTTTTATTTTGTTATCATTTAAACTGAATACCAAATTTTACTGTTCAGAATAAAGACTCCAGAAAGATATTTCTGTGTCCTGTGCTGGTTTAATTTCGCCAGATTGCACAATTTGGTACCAGGAGTGGGATTCTGTAAAATTGTGATTTTACAGGATGTGGTGAGGGAAGACATGCAGGTGGCTGGTGTGACAGAGGAAGATGCAGAAGACAGGAAGAAATGGAAACGGGTGATCCGCTGTGGCGACCCCTAACGGGAGCAGCTGAACATAGTAGTAGTAGTAGTAGTGGGGTTCTGTAAAATTGGCGATTTGGAAAATTTTTGTATCAAATATTTTTTAGTTAAGTAGGCTACATTAAGGTGCTAGAGTGCAAAACATAACTATAGTGGCAGAGACCCACGGTGCCTGGTCTTCGAGAAGATCGACGATGGTGGGGCTTTCCTGGAGGTGCAGTCAGGGACCAATGACCAGGCCGTGGCAGACCAGTCGATGACAGCTACTTGGGTGGAAGATCTTCACAGGAGAAGTGGAGTATATCAACGCAATCCCATTGGGCAGGCTTCTGAGAGACTTTTTGTAGCCTGACATTGAATTAAGGTACACACAGATACTCCACCATGTCACAGAGGGACAGTGATGATGAACAGGGCTCAGAGGAAGATACACAGATGGATCCTGTTGCTGTACTTCAGGCTAAATGATCTGAACTGAGTATTAAGCATGACCAAGCTATGGCCACAATAACTCTTCTGAGTAGTGCAGCCAACAGGTCGTATGTGTATTTGCCAAGAGAATGCCCTATCAACCTTTTAGTGGTGATGGTACAGTTGATGGCAGTTCTGTTGATGAGTTTCTTGACGAAATCCAACAAAATTACACAAGGAACCATACTATAGTTAGGGATCCGGTCACAGAACAGGCAGAGGACCAAGAGCTAGTTTCAAATGAATCTAAGGCAGAAGCGAAAGATACAGGATAGGACAAGAGAAAAAACACAGTCCAGAAGAGCATCCCCTGGTGCTCATTGAAATTAATATAATTAAGAGATGTAGGGAGCTGGCTATTGCCAGTTGTGCGTCAACCCTTGGAGGAGAGTTAAACTTGACTTGGAGAGAAGCTTTTCAGAGAGTACAAACGTGAAGTGTTGGAAAGGACATCTGCAGCCAGGATAGCAAGTAGAAACACAATGCATGTGCCAGCTGCTTCAGTTGCCACATTGTATGCAAAAGGGATAAAGAAACTCTCAGCTGATCAGACATTGATGCTACTACTAGATCCTGTCAACACACCATTACCTAATGGCCTCGTTGTGGTTCCTACCCTAGTAGAGCCAAGCAAGCAGGTGTTCCCAGACCAAGTGGTGAACTTCTCCCAGCAAAATCTGTGGTTGCGCCCAGAACCAGACTTGGCATGCTTAGCACAGTTCAGTGTGTTGAGGAAGCAACCAAGGTGCACTTTAATCGCATGTCCGCTGACCATGAGGAAGTGTCAGTGGACAAGAAAGGGACTGGGTCATCAGATGACGAACTTCAGTTCATGTTAAAGTGCCTAAATATTGATGGCTGACCAGACGAACAGGCTAAGTTAGCTGTACTTCTGGCTCAATAAGCAGAGGTTTTTGCTTTTCAGAATGAGGATCTAGGCTATACAGATAAGGTCCAACATAAGATACACCTAGTCGGATGTCCCAGTCACCCAGTCTTACCGACGTGTACCTCCAACATAGTACCAAGAGGTTAGAGAGCACATAACCCAACTTCTCAAAAAAGGTGTCATCATAGAGAGCACTAGTGCCTATGCATCACCCATTGTACTTGTGAGGAAGGCAGACAAGAGCTTGAGGCTCTGTGTAGATTACAGGTGACTAAACTCCAAGACCAGACGTGACCCATTTCCTTTACCACGCATCGACGAGTGCTTTGATGCATTGCATGGTGTAAAGTTTTTCTCGACCTTGACCTTGCCAGTGGCTACCACCAGGTGGCAGTACATGAGAAGAACAGACACAAGACAGCCTTCACGACCGGCTTTGAGCTGTTTTGAGTACACTAGACTGCCTTTTGGTGTTCGCAATGGGCCAGCGACTTTCCAAAGACTCATGCAGGCAACCATGACTGACTTAGTGTTTCAGATTATGCTTGTGTACTTAGATGACATTTTTGTTTACTCACGACTTTTGATGACCACCTGATGCAGCTCCAGACTGTGTTACAGAGACTCAGGGAGACAGGGTTAAAGGTCAAGGTAGAAAATGTCATTTCCTCCAGTCTAGCGTGCACTTCCTTGGTCAGCAGATCTCAGCTGAGAGCATAGGCACAGATCCGGACAAGGTAGCTGCAGAGAAACAGTGGCCAGTTCCCACCACAGTTAAAGGCTTGATGTCATTTTTAGGGTTTTGCAGCTATTACAGGAGGTTTCTGCAGGGATTTTCCCTGCTGGCAAGTCCCTTATATGATGTAGTCAATGCATGCATCAAAGGAAAAAGCCCTGCTAGGTCCAAAAACCTGTTGAATAGTCTATGGACACAAGCATTTCAAAAGTCCTTTCAACAACCGAAAGAGATTTACCAGTGCTCCTCTACTTGGCTATGCTGATTTCTCCCTTCCATTTATTTTAGAGACAGATGCAAGTAGTTTAGGGCTAGGTGCAATCGTTTATCAGTTGGAGGGAGAGAAAAAACATGTGATAGCATATGCCAGTAGGAGGTTGAGAAGTGCAGAGAAAAATGACTGGAACTACAGCAGCATGAAACTAGAGCTTCTTGCTCTCAAGTGGGCCGTGTCAGAGAAATTTAGAGGGCATCTGTTGGGGTCCAAGTTCACTGTAGTAACAGATAACAACCCTCTGTGTTACCTGAACTCAGTGAAACTAAGAGCTATCGAACAATGCTGAGTAGCCCAGTTAGCTCCACTTGACTTTGAAGTCCAATACTGTCCTGGTCAATGTAACAGTGCAGTGGACACACTCTCTAGGCAGCCGTTAGCAGGGGAGCCCCAGCCAAATGGAGATGAGGAGTTTGACGGGTGTATATCTATCTGCAATGTGGTCAAGAAAGGAGCAGCTTTAGAGCGAGACTTAGTCAGTGCGAGTGTCGAGTAGTGTCAGGTTAGGCAGACTCATATCATGGCAGTTGAGCAGGATACTGAGGTTTCTGACACCCAGGGTAATACACCAACTCTGTCAGGTTACTCTAAGGATGAGTTGCGACACTTCCAGAACACTGACCCCACCCTAAGTCCTTCCGACACTTTTGGGATCAGAAGAAAAAGCCCACCTATCAGCAGAGAAAAAGTTTGACCAAACCCGTTATCTCCCTACTCAGACAACGGCCCAGAGTTAGTGAGATTAATGGATTGCTATATCGTGTAACTGATGATGAACACAAGGGTGAGTGCCTGCAGCTCATTTTGCCATTATGTTTAAAAGAGGCTGTACTTGAGAGTGTGCATGATAACATGGGGCATCAGGGAGTAGAACGCACACAGCACCAATTGAGACAGAGGTGTTTCTGGGTGGGGATGCATGAGGTTGTAGAGCTGTGGGTTAAACAGTGTCAGAGATGTGTACTCACCAAGCTACCACAGCCCAAGATATGTGCTCCTATGAAACCCTTTCCAGCCACACGGCCACCTGAAGTTGTTGCAGTAGAATTTGGTGTGTTGAAGCCCGCTTCGGATGGCCTATAGAATGTGTTGGTAGTTACAGATGTCTTCACCAAGTTCAAACAGGCATTCCAAACATGTGACCAGAAAGCTGATACAACTGCTAAGGTCATTCTCTAGGAGTGGTTTACAAACAGTAGAGCCAGTGGAGAGTGGCCCAACTAAAAGGGTCCACAGAGCCAACCTTAGGCCATGTGTTGGTCCAGTTCCTACACCCAGGAAACAAAAAGGAAGTGTCCCGACTGCTTAGCACCTCTTTCTACCGAAGCTGCAGAAAACCACCCAGATCCAGACCCTGAGTATGTTGTGCTGGAAGAAACTACATACCAAAGTCTGGATCAGAGCCAGGAGAGAGACAGAGATGAAGTTCCTGATCAGAACAGTGAGATCTCAGAGCCTGTGGACAATGATGAGCTGGTTGTTGCTCTACCGACTGTCACTGAACGTGTTGGAGCCAGAGCTGACTGCCCCTGCGACTCACAACAGATCTGCTAAGTACATTAAGGTTACTGCATCCACTCCAGCACCTCACTGAAGCCAGAGGGCAAATGCTGGCGTGCATTCAAACCCACATCGCATCCCTGTATCAGCATGTAATGCCATTACATTAAGTCCTGATGCACTGTCTCAGCTGTTGACCAGTATGGGTGCTATGTTCTTTAGAAAAGCAGTAAATGAAGTTAAGTGTGTGAATTAAGTCACCAAGGACATTGTCTTTAGAGCAGGGGAGAGTGTAGCCCGATGGGAAAATATTACTGTAATTATTAATGCCACCAGATGGCACTGTCTCGATTTGGGTAACCCCACCCCGTGACCGTAAAGGATATTGGGAAGAGAGACTTGGAAAGGGGAAGCCATCTTGTTTACCGCAACATACACATGCGATGTTTCCCCGGGTATTATGGAATGCTTCTGAAGCTAAATATCTTGCAAAATGTGACTGTTGACATGAAATATCAAGTGACCCACCTTTAAAAGTAATGAATGCCTACAGATTGTGAGATATTCTTCATTAATGTCTCTGTATTCGTTGGGTGTTGACAGATATGTAAACAGTGTCTAGAGCAGCGGTGGCTAACCATGTGCCATGGAGAGCCATGTGTATGCAGGTTTTCATTCCAGCCGGACTCCACACCAGGTGATTTCACTGTCAACCAAAGAGGAAGAACGTATCAGTGAAATCACCTGGTGTGGAGTCCGGCTGGAATGAAAACCTGCATACACATGGCTCTCCATGGCACATGGCTAGCGACCCCTGGTCTAGAGCACAGTCTTGAGAGGAACCCAATGTATTTTGTGTATTGTGCCGCCATTCCTCTCTGTGCTCCCAGACAGATGCACGTTAGTGTGCATTCCATTTATACACATTTATTGTAACATTACAAGACCTGTGAATGTGTGATTGTAAATTGTGAATTTCTGGGCTCTTTGTGTTACAAGGATGAATCATTACAGTTATTTTTGCACTCTGTTGTAATAGCCTACTTATTCCTAGTTATTTTAGCACTATTTTGTAGTGGGTGTTGTAGTTTGCTTTTTCATGGTTATCAATGCTTTTATTCTGTTATTATTTAAACTGAATATCAAATTTTACTGTTCAGAATAAAGACCCCAAAAAGATATTTCTGTGTCCTGTGCCGGTTTAATGTCAGCAGGCTGCAGATGTAAATATTAGAAAGAAAGTACAGCATGCTCCAATAGCATACCTCATAACTGCAATGTCCATGGTGGGAATCCAGCAACACTTTTGTTGCATGTCACCCCCAGTTCGCTCTCCCTTTATTTTTTTCCTGTCATATCCACACTGTCCCTACACTAACTGGAACAAAAACTAGAACAAGAACACTAGAAATCTATGGATTTTCTGGAGATGATGTTCCTGATCAGTTCATTGACTCCAGTTTGAAATCTGCTTATTCAAAAGGACTAATTACTTTGGGGAAATATCTTGTACAGCTGCAAGTAAAGCTAATGAAATCTACCTTGCTCAAGAGAATTATAGAGTTCAAACGTTTCTCCTCCTCACTGTCCTCATCATTACATTAGACCAAATCCAGTGTGAACACTGAATGGATGCTTGAAGTGCTGTCTCAAAGTCTGCGTAGGAGTGAAAATGGACAAGCAATTTCAGCCTCTCAAAGCAGGTGGATGAGGATGGAAATTGACCCCATGACATCTAAACATGCAGCTCTTGTGGCAGGACCTCCCATCCAACTGAGAATTTCAGCAGTTCGGCCAGCTGCCTTGATGATGCATTGAAATATTAAGAGAAGAGGAATTGTCTTCACCAATATTTTGTCGAGTTTTTAACCATCCTTGGCAAACAACATTAACAGTATGAGCATTCATTTTCCAGCCACAAAAATCAAGCCATGTAGATCAAGATATTTTGTTATAATTGTATGTGATTCTATTATTACATATATATAAAAGGGGTGGCAGGATGTCCAACTATCCCCACTCCAAAAGAAGGGTGTATTCCAGTTATGAGCTGGTGACTATTAAATCTATGTGGTGGTGCTCACCATCTACGCTATGTCTTGTGGTATTTTGGAGGGATTTTTGATCATGTTTATCAGTTCCAATTTGGTCAAAACTGGTTACATTTTACATCAAATCTGTGTAACAAATGGTATCGACTCAAAAATTGCATCAACAACGTATGATGCATAATTGAGCTTAGGAATGGCTATCATACGCTTTGATCATAATGATCCAAGCCCTTATACCCTCTAAAATCTCAAAATTTGAATAGGCACATAACCAAAACACAATGTTTATCACAGATTTATCACTAGAAAAAAAAAAGACACAGTGCTAACCTGCATCTCAAATTAATCTTCAGGTTACCAGCTTTCAGACAATGTATACTATATGGCATCAACTGCTGGCTTGCTATCGCCGCCAAAAGACCCCCCCCCCAAAAAAAACAAACAAAACAAAAAATAGGTCAATGGTGGAAGTAATAATGGTGGAGAATCTGGCATGAAGGATGATGTAGATGATAAAAAGGAGTGGCTCAAGTACTGAATTGTGAGTTCTGTGATCCTAAAATTTGCATTAAATACAATACTGAGGCCGCCTCCATGACAAGAGGGACGGGGTTTGCAGAGGTAGCCAAAACTGGGGAAGTCTATGAAGATAGATTCTTATCCTCTCAGAGGAAATTTGTTTTCACAGATTGTACACAACAAACTCCACATACTTACCAATGTTCAAATTGAATACAAACTGAATTTTTTGGCAGCAATGTGGTGAAGAAGTCGTGGACTACACCAGGTTCAACAGTGGCAGCCACTGAGAAAAAAAGCTATATATTTAAAATACTATCTGAAGATAGCTTTCTGCATGATTGCATGTAGAAAACACAATGATTTGTTGATTAAATCAACTGATGACTCAGTACTATGACTATTCCATGACTAAGAACTTATCTCGGATACCTCGTAATAATTTGCATGCCGTGTCATTGGGTGTGGTCATTCTGTATTGCTATGCTAATCTTCCAATGTACAATTCATTGGAGAACCCCAATTATGCTTTCCTTTGTAGAAACAAAGCAGAGCCCTCTCTCTGTCCTCATCACTGTCTGCCAAGTCCATTTTTAGATGAAGTGGTCTCTCAGATTCATTCTGGCTCAGCAGAGTCATTTTGAATTTTTGTGCAGCATCAGTGGTATGTTTCCAGTCTTGAAAATAAAAGGAAAAACACTGATCAGTCCCGACAGGTAATATGAAAAAGTAGGCCATATATAAATGACAGTGTTCCTGACCATATATACATAACAAGGGTTTTCAGTAGCAGTGCTGCCCAGAGGGTAGAATGGGGGGTTCTGACTTTAAGAGGCCATAAAATATTTGTGTGAGCTCTTAAAGGATTTTTTTTAACCCAAGCCCTATTTAAACATTGTCTGGCATGATGTTGATTAGTATAGGCCATAATTTCACTGATCATTTTAGTATTGAGAAACTTAGCACTGTGCTGCATCCTCTCACCAGGCTAAAATACAATCCAATGGGGCTAATATTGTAGGCTTCAAAAACCATGATATATGTCCTTTTCCAAAATAGGAAGCTGGCAGTTTTATCAAACGTGTTTTCATATGTTCTACTGAGGAAATGTTGCAAAGTGCACATTGTATCAAACATAGGGGTGGGAATCACAGAGTAACTCACAATACGATACCATCACGATATGTTGCGCACGATAATGATGGTATCATGATACATGATTCCGTGATCCTCGATACATTGCAAGACATATGACACATCATGACACCGGTGTAACTGAAGAAGAAAAAAATACCCACAAAAAGGCAAAAAAGCAGGAATTATGTATTTATTCACTGCATTGCAGTGTCAGTTTCAAAGATTTTGACGACTGAGACAAAACAATGTACAAAAAAGTGCAGTCTTAGCTTAGTGCCTCTTTAAAACACGCACACACATGCATGCGCGCATACACACACATAGAAACTTATCCACATGTACCATCATTCCAGTGTAAAATAAAATTCCCTAGCAATTTGTTTCTCTTTTTGTTCTTTAAACATCTGTATATATTACTGTTGGAGTTTGACTGCTATCAACAAAGAAAAATCTGAAAAAAAAAAGTATCAACAAAAAAAGTTTTGGTAAAAATATTGATATTTGGCACCAGTGTCTCGATAAGGTATCGCAAGAGGAAGTATAACACTATATTCCAGTATCGATATTTTGTCCCACCTAATCAAACATAAGAGTTAGGTTTCGTGCAATCCAAGTTGCCCAGTTGCCAATGTAACTGGCCTATGAAACTTAACTTTTAATATGATGAACAGTTTGCAACCACCCCCTCAGTAGAACATACAAAGACATAGTATCTGATTATAGTCAACATCATGCCAGAAAATGTTTACTTAGGGTCTGGGTTCAAAGACCGTGAACCTATCCTTTAATAACTTTCAAAACTCTAAGTTCAATTATAGCCTCCATAGCAGGATCGGTGTTAAAACTGTATTTGTCTCTAAACTGGTCTTTTCAGTATTCATATTGGTTCTGCAAAGTTGGTATTACTGCACCTCTAATCCTAACTTAAGTCTATGCCATCTTTATCTTATCCTAACACGCAAACCTTCTTTGTCCTCCATATTACTGTTGACCATTGGAATAGGATGTTCTGATCTCTCACTGGTCCTGCTGGAGAAGTTGGTAAAGCCTCTCCTTTTACAGGGGCCCTCCTGCTTAAACTGCTTGAAGCAGCAACTGATATCATGGGCTCATCAGCAACGAAGCTGGCTGAGGTAGGTGCTTGTGGCTCTGCTGTCAGTGGTACACTGTTGCATGTAGATAGGACACAAACTCCTTGGAATTAGATATCATTGCGTATCATTACGTAAGCCTCACTGACATCTTCAGTGAGGCTTACGGAACTCGGCGCAAGCGCCTCAGTCCTGACTGCGTCACTGTTATTCCAATAATGACAGTCAAGCACACCCTCTCCTGTAATATTGCTCAATTATAATCTCAATAGTATTTTACAAACCAATCTGACTGCTTAATCACACTCACAGTTCTACCTACAGTACATGAACCAGAAATATACAAAAACACAAGTTGAATACTGGCTTGTGTGTTCTCAGTCAACACACACACACACACACACACACACACACACACACACACACACACACACACACACACACACACACACACATATAGTTTTCCCTGTGGCCTTTAATATCTGTGAAGGTGAACACCTGTTGGCACATGATGCATGATACCATGGGTCCCAGGACATTCTGGGAGTTCTGAATACAAAATAAAAATTCCAGTTCCTTATTTCTTAATGCTATAGAATTGTGTAGCACGAAAAAGCACATGGACATTAACTGGCAGGGACAAGCTCCAGACTGTGTTGAAGTGGTTGAACAGAATAAGTGTTGCTATACCTATCATAATTTCTGGGGATTTTAAATGATGAATACTTTATCCCTCATTTGGACATGGGATTACAGAGAGACTTCTGAACACTTTTGTGCCAGTGATTCTCATCAGTTCAAAGCCTCCGGCACCTTTGGGAAGTTGTCTATCAGACTTCAGTTTATAACTTCTGAGTCTGCTTCATTTCCTATATATTAAATACATGTAAATTACCAAGGGATTAAACCCCTACAGAAAATCTACATCCACAGTGATGTTGTTTTTTGTTTTTCTTGCCCTTTTGTATCTGTTTAAGTCAGAGAGTACTGTCGGCGTCATGTGTGGCTGCCGCTTCTCCCTCTCATAGCCCCCCCCCTTCCCATCCACCCCTGTATGTTTGTGCTATGTTTATCTGTGGCTTGTTGCACCGCTGTTTATTGTAAAACGACTTTGAGTGTTAGAAAAGCGCTATATAAGTTCAATTTATTATTATTATAAAGATGAACATCTATTAGATCACAACTATGATTTTTTAATGCAATTTGTGCATCTAAGTTTGTCAAAATACAAATTTAACACACGTCAGGCTGCTCATTTTAATTTTCTAGTAATCGAGTATTCGTTTTTTATGTGTTGGGAGCGCTAAATTGCTTGAAATTCCCATCCCTCTGATATTACCTTGGAGATTGAAAAAAAGAAAAGAAAAAAGTGTGGAGTTAGAAAACAACGAGACAGGAGACGTGAGAGTAGACGTAGTCGAGGTAGTTTACTAGTTCCAACTTTGCATGTCATACGTTCGACAACGACACTGAACTGTGTACCGGAAGCGGAAGTGCATTATCTGACCTCTTAGGTGAATGTCTCTAGTTATATAGATGTGGGTCACCACAAAAGCCTGTTTTCACCAGATAACATTTTGTCAGCACCATGCAAAAGGTATTGTAAAAGGTATTACTATGGCGTCTTTATCAAATACTAGGAATTGGTAATCAAAATTTTAAACAAAACACAGTTCTGAGTAACACACCACCTTGTGGGTAAGGTTACAGCACTTTAACCATTTGAGAAAAGTTCACCTTGTGACAATGTTTTAATGTAATATATTCTCACATATGTACCGCAAGGCTGAGCATTTCAGTTCTGAAAATTATGTATTGGTGTGCATTTGCAGTTCCGGATTCCCCGGCCTCTAGCTACTTCATCAAACTTACCTACTGGGGCTCTAAATTTGATTATGTATAGGTTGCAGTATGGTACACAGACCTGTGAAGGAGAGTCTCTTTTCCCCCAGCCCTGAGGCATGAAGGTCTGCTTTTTTTTCTTTCTGTCTACCTGGTATTTTGGTTGTAATGTGGTCGCCAAGAACACAGTTGGGTGAAGCTTGTCCATTGGCTGTTCGATGCTGGCAGGGGTCGCATCCGGTGTTGGACCCTCTGGTGTAGGGAGCAAACAGTCTAGCAACCCCTGCTGTTGAAAATTAAGAACACATTAGGAGTTTGTAGTGTCACATTAAGTAATTCAAAATGCAAGGCGAAACATAACTACACTATGTTATCAATTTATCTGCAAATTTGTA
The DNA here is from genome assembly GCF_029633865.1 of Lampris incognitus. NCBI lineage: Eukaryota > Metazoa > Chordata > Actinopteri > Lampriformes > Lampridae > Lampris > Lampris incognitus. The sequence goes on along the minus strand of NC_079212.1, from coordinate 107,739,003 downwards.
ATTGGTTTTCTTTTGCATCTTTACTAAGTCTCGCAGCAAAGCACATGGGGGTTGCCTTCATTGTGGTGTGGAGGATTGGTGGTACTGTAGTGGTTATGGGGCTACATAATTCCCTTTATTGAGCTAGTAGGAATGTTAGTTTACAGCTGCTGTTTCCTCGGTTCGGGTTTACAATGACACACTTCCGCTGCGCGGGTTTTGCGTTGTTGTAACGGTGGAAGGAATAAAGGTTGCACGTTGTGTAGCCGAAAGAGAAAGTTGTCACGACTCCTGCTTGAGCTCCTCTACAGTACGTTAACCTTTGCTGGCCACTGGTACATGGTTCCTACACATTTTCCACTTCAAAATTCCATACATTTCCAGACTTCTCGGCAGATTTTTCAGACCATATTTGACATCTCATCTCATAATATGCGGATAAGTGATTTTAAAATTAAACCATGCCATGTGTAGTATGGTGACCAGATTTGCAGTTGTTTTACCAAATTACCAAACTCACATTCCATACTTTTCCCTACTGCATAGGAACCCTGCTGGTAGCAGCCTAGCCCGCAAACTTTATCACAATGGCGTCGCACATAGCAGGGCGACACATGTTAAATTAAGCATGTGTGAGGCAAAACGGCCTTTCTACTTCAGGCTTTGCAAAGTGACTGCCAGCGACACATACACTCTCACCACTAACACACAAAGAGCAGTGATATTCTAATGCGCTTTAAAGATTAATTAACGACTTAAGATCATATGACTGTAATCAATGTGGCTTAACTAACCTTGAACTGGATTAATGGCAGGTGTAACAGTAGGATTTACGTTAACGTTATCCCCAAAGTCTGGGCCAGGGCGTGATGGAGTAACACTCGTAACGTTAGTAGAGTTGACAGCCTCTTCCATCTATGTCGCTGCCTCTGCAACAGCAGTGGGCATGTCTTCGGAGTCGAAGTTGAAATTCTGGATATTATGGTGATCTCGGTTAGGGAAGCGTAGCTTTGCAGAAAAACACGAGTCCGATATTAGCCCCATCAAAACTGCATTCAAAATTAGTGCAGCTGCAAAATAAATTGCTGAAACTAATGGCATGGAAGTTACACGATCAATAGTCCCACTGTCTACGTTAAGAGTCGCATATAAATGCAGGTTACTAACTTTTTGCTAGCTACCGTTCCGGCCTCATTTAAGACACAGACCTTGGCTATTTTCTCACAGCAGAAAATGTTTCTGGAGAAGATTTAAATGGAGATTAATTGTACCGCAACAAAGCCCTCGCACCCATGTGATTACTCTGCAAATGGCGGCGCCTTGGTACACCACGTGATTTCTGTCAAGGTGACAGGTGCTGCTCATCAATATTACCGCACGATGGACTCAGAGTAAACACAATGCCCAGCCCTGCAAATCACAAGATTTGGACCTGGCCGCAAAGCCGTAACTCGTCATAATTTTCATTTAGTTTCAACATTTGTTAATCAATCTCAGTTACAAAATACACATTCAAGCCTAACAGAATGCACCACTGAACGGTTGAAAACCACAGCCAATCACCGCGGTAGTTCACAGCTCGAGAAAAGAGCTTGATCGACTGGTTGAGCCTGCTGGGTGTGTAATACTGTTCATTCGCCAATCAGAGGCTTTAACCCGCCCCCTGACTTCATCACCAACCGATTTATGTAAGCATTGTATTATATATTTATTTAAGCATCTAATTATATAATTATTTATGTCTCTAATTCATTAGTTTTGGCCCTTCCGACCCCTCTATACAGGCGTACCTGCATATGTTTAAAGTAACTTTAGATTTTATCCTTATCTTTTGAACGATCAAATGAGAATAAGATGATACCATTAGCTCTGTTAGCAAAATATATATTTTGTGGATCTGTTTGGAATTGTTTTCTTTCAGTAATTCATCTTAATATTTTATATATGATTTTATTTTATTTTAGTACTTTTTTTTTGCTCTGCTATAATTAGTGCATAGTTATTTTTTTTCCCTCAAGTTGTCACATTATGTTTTATTTTTGTGAAGCACTATGCTCTAGCCAACATTGGGTTGAGTTAATTGTCCTTATCAGTCTATCAAAGTTATTAAGCAAAACGCTGGTAATTATTTTATACACCAAACTTTCACAGCTATCTCAAGTGTATCCATCAGTTTTCATCTATGTGTTGTCAAAATATCACTGATGATATTTCAGTCGCTGGTTCTCAACTCTAGTCCTCAGGGCCCTGTCTGGTGAAAGATTTTTGCTGAAGCCAGGAACTCACACATCCAGTTCAATTGATGAAGAGCCTGTTGATTAGGCCAAATTCAGTTGTTGAATGGGCCTAAAGGACTGGAGTTGAGAACAACTATCCTAAGTGATCAGTGTCATTCTGAAAATTAGTTATATCATAGATATAAATGGTGGGGGTGGAGGATGAGGGGGCACTCATGACCTCAGTATTTGGCAGTATGTGTTGGCCCTGATCCTACCAGAGCCAACACAAAATTATATGATACTACTACAGTAGTATATGGAGAGAGTATGTGCTAAAGATGCTCATTAGTTTTATGGAACCTGGCTCCAAGGTCTATTTGAATAAAATAACTATTTCATAAAAGAGAAAATCCCAGATTTAAAGTTTAATGTTTTTATAGCATTCTAATATTAGTTTAACTGATATGCACTTTGTTACATTTTCTCCTAATTGGTGAACAGCATTAAAACAAACCTACAAGTATGTGGATGATTTAAGTTTGAATCACATTAATCTAAAAAAGCACACTGATACAACTGACATATTTTAAATTACTGTTTGTAACTCTCAACAGGGACTGAAAATATCAAAACTTATGTTCACCAAGAGCCAGGGTTGATTTCCTCTGTGGCTGTTTGGGTTTAAAAAAGCAAAACTCATACCATCTACAAGTATTGGGTAACAGAAAAAAATATATTAAGATAACTGATTTGTTTTCTTTATAATACACTTAAGACCCCAGTTTCAACCTTTACTTTATGTTCCACGACCATTATTGCCTTTTTTAAACAGTCCCTCCTCTGAACATTCTTCCCCTTTGCTATCTCTGCAGGCATACAGGCCACCATGGGGCATGCACAGCCAGGTTTGTTTTATTTTTTTATTTTTTTGGGTTACATTTCACATTAAGTACTTCCCACTGCTAGTAAAAAGATGAAGTTGTGTTTGCAGAGGGACCAGCAAAAAAAAAAAAAAAATCCCTGTGAATTCCTAAAAGCAGATGCAGAATTGCTGTTTCCAGTGAATGGGGATTAAAGCTATAAACACTTTGTCAAGGAAATATCTCAGGGAAAATATTTATATTACAGTCCTACTCAGCCAAATAAATGTCAAGTAACAGCAATCTGAAGATAGAAACTTAGAGAAAGATTAAAACTTCCAGTGCATCCCTTTTGTTGAAAATGTTATATTTGACCGGATATCAGATTGGGCTGATATTAATTCCTCATCATGAAAATCTCCTGTTGCTGCACATCATATATGGCCGTCTAGACAGCAACAAATCTGGAGCTGACAGGGACTTAGTATTTTACACGGGGGCATTAGCAGGACAAATGCTAGATGCAGCTTCCAGGCACAGGACTTGAGGCCGGGTACCCCAACTCTAGATACGTAGTTTCTCTGTCCACCAGCATAAATGGGAGATAGGACAGGCTGGCGCATCAATACCAGGATGTGGCTTCATTGTGTGTGTGTGTGTGTGTGTGTGTGTGTGTGTGTGTGTGTGTGTGTGTGTGTGTGTGTGTGTGTGTGTGTGTGTGTGTGTGTGTGTGTGTGTGTGTGTGTGTGTGTGTGTGTCTTCTCCTGGATCACTACCTTGCCATGTAGTGGAGAATTTTGCATGTACCAATGATCCCAAGAGCTATGACATCTGGAGCTTGGCTCCTGGTAGGGTCACCCAGAAGGATTGGTCAAGGACGAGGTTACAGATGAAGTGCGATCCAACAAAGACCTCAACGGCAGAACTGGCGGAAGATGTCTTCAGGTCACAAAGGCAGTGAAGGCGGATGAAGGCTCTAACAGAGGGTGGTCCCCAATTGTCTTGGTTCTCCATGCCACTGGACTCTGGCCACCCCCTGCTAAAGACCGTGTGGTAGCTGCAGGTGCATCAGCCACTCCACATAAAAAGCTGTCACGCACAGCATCCTCCTCCCATTATGCGGCTCCAGGATGAGCCTTTACACCCACCTGAGGACCCAGTGGGACCCAGAGGCAGGATGGTCATACTCGACCCCGAGTGACTGCCGATGATGATGATGTGTGAGCTACCAAAACTATGATGTACAAGACAGTAGGTATGTTTCAATTAAAGTGTTTCTGTGCAAATTTGAGATTGCTCATAAGAAAACGTGAACAGAAACAAAAACATTTTGGGGGGAAAATGGCTAAATATTGCAAAAAGATTTTTACAGTCAGTTGAGGTGGAAAAACTGACATTTTGATAAAGATAAAAGGCATTAAATTTTATGGAAATAGATTTTTCAAATAAATGATGTAGACCATGGTCCCATCCGTAAACTATTATGATGGCTGGTGAAATTACGCGATATATTTGGACAGAAACACAATTCAAATTTCCCATGAGTTAATTCAAATAAAAAACGCAGTATGTCGCAGTGGTCTCAGACATTATAATACTAGCCACAGCATTTTTTTCACCGCTTTCATCACGCAGCGTGGAATATGGCCAGGTAGAGCCAATATAAACTGATGACAGCTCCTCCAGTGGCAACTACAGGTACATGTTGAAAATAACCCATTCTCTTCCAGGTTTAGCATTGTCCAGTAGTTGTCAGCTGTTGTCCCCTCACAACACTCCGATATAGAATAACAGATACATTGTGGCAGGAATGAGGAAAAACACATGAGACCAAGGCGGGTTTGATGTTTATTCCTCAACTCCAAAAACCAACTGCAGTAGGAACAACCCTGCACCAGCAAGCCCGGGAACGTAAACCACGCCCCCAGCTCACAGTCCTGCTGGGTGAGAGGCATAGCCCCTGGTGTCCGCCACACAGCCCCCCCCCCCGAACACCCAGAAGGGACTCCTGGAAAGAAAATTAGTGTCTCACTGGAGGCTTAAGCAGCCTGCCATAACGGCTGCGCCGTCCCTCAGCCGAAACAGTAGGTGAAACACAGTCCAAAGCCGGCTGAGAAGCAGAACGCTGAACCCGTGAAGACACTGCCGGGGTCCTGGAAGGAGGACGACCCCGACGGGGAACCTGGGCCGGAAACACAACTTCGTCTGCCACCCTGTGCGCCGGTTTAAGCCTATCAAGCGTGACACGCTCCCTACGCCCACCCATATCTAGCACAAAACCCTTAGGACCCGTCTCAAGAACCCGAAATGGGCCATCGTATGGGGGTTGGAGGGGTGAGCGGTGAGCATCATGCCGTACAAAAACAAAACGAGCCGACATGAGCTCCGCAGGCACGAACGACCACGGAAAACAGTGGTGAACGGGGCCTGGAACCCGAGCGCTGTCGGACAAAAAAGGATAAACGGCCGGACGGGGTCGAGGAGCGGAACTCCTAGGCAAAAATTCCCCAGGGACGCGGAGCGGCTGACCGAGCACCAGCTCAGCGGGTGACGCGTTGAGGTCCTCCTTAGGAGCCGAACGCAACCCGAGCATAACCCAAGGTAAACGATCCACCCAGTTACCATCCGAGAGCGCAGCGCGCAGCGCTTCCTTGAGGAATCGGGGAAAACGTTCACACAAGCCGTTAGCCTGAGGGTGATACGCGGTAGTGCGGTGTACCTGCACACCCAAGGATCGCGCAAGTGCCGACCAGAGCTCTGACACGAACTGGGGGCCCCTGTCTGAGGTGATATCTGACGGAGTGCCGAAACGGGCGACCCAGGACGAAAGAAAAGCGCGTGCAACATCTGAGGATGTTGTGGAGGATAGAGGGACAGCCTCTGGCCACCTGGTGGTCCGATCTACCATTGTGAGCAGGTGCGTAAAACCCTGTGAAGAAGGTAGAGGGCCCACCAGGTCCACATGCATGTGGTTGAAACGTCTAGCCGGGATCGGAAACGGTTCGAGGGGCGACTTAGTGTGCTGGTGGACCTTAGCGCGCTGGCACGCCACACATGCAGCTGCCCACCCCTTGACGTCCTTGCGGAGGCCAGGCCAGACGAACTTGGAACCGACCAACTTCACCGACGCCCGAACTCCAGGGTGCGAGAGGGAGTGAATCGAATCGAAAACTCGACGGCGCCAGGCCACTGGAACAACGGGGCGGGGACGGCCGGTGGAGACATCGCCGAGGAGGGCAGGACTGCCTTCCTGCATCACAGCGTCCTCTAGCTTGAGACCGGTACGCGTTGACCTAAGGGCAAGGACGTCCGGGTCGCTGGGCTGGTCGGCAGCCATAGCGGAGAAATCCACACCGAGGTGCATAGGACACACAAGCACACGCGACAGACAATCAGCAACAGGGTTGGACTTCCCGGCCACATGCTGAATGTCCGTTGTGAACTCGGAGATCGCCGCTAGGTGGCGGTGTTGACGAGCAGACCACGGCTCAGTCACCTTGGACATGGCAAAAGTCAGGGGCTTATGATCCACATAAGCCGTGAATGGGCGACCCTCCAGCAGGAAGCGGAAATGCCGGGTTGCAAGGTGCAGAGCCAGCAACTCCCGGTCAAAAACGCTGTACTTGCGCTCGCTATCCCGCAGTTTGCGGCTAAAAAATGCGAGTGGCTGCCACGCATTCGCCACACGCTGTTCAACCACAGCCCCCACGGCTATGTCAGACGCATCGGTTGTTAAAGCTATGTACGCCGTGGGTGTGGGATGGGCGAGGAGGGCAGCGTTAGCCAGGGCACACTAAGCTCCGTCAAAGGCCTGGAACTGTTCGGGAGTCCAGTCGACAGGGTCGTTAGCCTTCTTAAGCCGCAGGGCTTCGTAAAGTGGCTGAAGGAGGTGGGCAGCGCGAGGGAGGAAACGGTTATAGAAATTCACCATGCCCAAGAATTCCTGCAATGCCTTAACAGAGACTGGGCGGGGAAATTCCGCCACCGCTTGCACCTTAGAAGGCAACAGGACCGCGCCTTGCGGCGAAATGCGGTGACCCAAGAAGTCAATCACCGGCAGTCCAAACTGACACTTGGCCGGGTTGACTATCAGGCCGTGTTCGTCCAGACGACGGAAAACCTGTTTCAGGTGCGCCAGGTGCTCTTCAGCTGACGGACTGGCCACTAATATGTCGTCGAGATAAACGAACACGAAAGCAAGGTCACGCAACACCGAGTCCATTAGCCTCTGTAAGGTTTGCGCTGCCCCCTTCAAGCCAAAAGGCATGCGCATGAACTCAAAAAGCCCAAATGGGGTGATCACTGCGGTCTTGGGCACGTCCTCTGCGCGCACGGGAACCTGATGATAGCCGCGCACCAGGTCCACCTTAGAAAAAATAGTGGTACCTGCCAGGCGTATGGAAAAGTCCTGTATGTGTGGGATGGGATAGCCGTCATTGGCGGTGACGTTGTTCAGGCGGCGAAAATCGCCGCAAGGCCGCCACGATCCATCCGCCTTGGGCACCATGTGAAGCGGCGAGGCCCACGGGCTGTTGGAACGCCTCACTATACCCAGATGCTCCATGATGGCGAACTCCTCCTTAGCTATAGCCAATTTTACCGCGTCGAGGCGCGCGCAAAAACTGGCGGTCCCAGAGTGGGAATGAAATTTTCTACCCCGTGTTTAGTAACCGCGGTGGAAAAGGTAGGCGTAGTCACCGATGGAAAATCCGCCAGCAAACGCTGAAAAACATCACCTAATGCTAAAAAGTTAGCGTGTGTTAACGGCCCGGCTCCCCCTGTCTCGCACGGAACAGTGGCGACAGACACAGCATCAATTAAACGGCGGTTTGCAACATCAACCAGCAGACCATTAGCACACAGAAAATCCGCGCCGATAATAGGAACAGTAATGGCGGCCACTACAAGTCCCACTCAAAAAGGCGCACGTGGAAGCAAACAGTCACCAACCTTGTGCCAAACGTCGCAATGGACGAACCGTTAGCGGCACTTAACTGTGGGCCGCCGCCTTCGGCCGACCTGTCTGTCTTAGTAGGAGGGAGTAGGCTCTTTTGCGAGCCTGAGTCCACCAGAAACCGTCTTCCTGACATCGAGTCCTTAATGAAGAGCAGCTCACTACGACCACCAGCGCCCACAGCTGCTACTGAGCGTTGGCCCTGGAGTTTCCCGCCGCCTCAAACGTGCACGGAGGGACGCAGCGCCTCGCCTTGCCGCCGAACCGCTGGTGGAAGAAACAGAGGCCTCTCCCGTGCCGTCTCCGGGCAGTCACTCCAGCCACCACTGCCGGGTCCGCGTCCTCCTACGTCGGCTGCAGAGGCTCCGATGCCACACTCTGCACAGAGAACCGTCTGGTAGCCAGCAGGACCCGATCGGCCTCCTCAGCCAAACCTCGGTAGTCACCAGCGGCCAGACACGGGGAGTTAGCCAAAGCCGCGCGCACAGGAGACGGGAGCTGGCGCAGGAAAACGTGCGGGAAAAGGAACCCACCTTCGTCTGAGCCTAGCAGCGACAGCATATTGTCTATGAGATCCACAGCCGTCCCGTCGCCCAAACCGGATAGGGAAAGGATTCTATCTGCCCTCTCTGCGGTAGATAGACTATACCTCCGGAGCAGAAGATGTTTGAGGGCGACGTATCTATCGTGTTGCGGAGGGGCGCGCAACAGCTGCATGGCCCGGCGTGTGGACTGCTGGTCCAGCGCAGCGACGACCAAATAGTATCTGGAGTCGTCCGCGGAGATTCCACGCAGGTGGAACAGCGCCTCGACATGCTGGAACCACGAGGCCGGGTCGCTCTGCCAGAACTCTGGGAGTTTCACAGCCGCGGCGAGAACGGCCGGCTGTGAGAGTTGGGGCGGCGTGGCCGAAGTGGATTCACACACATCTTCTGCTCCAAACATGTTCAATTCGGGGTCACCAATGTGGCAGGAATGAGGAAAAACACATGAGACCAAGGCGAGTTTGACGTTTATTCCTCAACTCCAAAAACCAACTGCAGCAGGAACAACCCTGCACCGGCCAGCCCGGGAACGTAAACCACGCCCCCAGCTCACAGTCCTGCTGGGTGAGAGGCATAGCCCCTGGTGTCCGCCATAACATCACAGTTAGAAACAAGTCGCTGCACAACAAGAACTGAATGGAGAAAGGTATTTGGTCGGTGATTCACTTAGTTGATAGCAATGGCAGTATCTTGTCATATGAGAATGTCTGCCTTAAATATGATCTGATTGGCACTCGTAACACATTTATATCCATAACTATATCAATCCCCAATTCTAGCTTATATTTGATTAAAGGAATCTTAACCGACTCCACTCCTATCACCCCTAGTCTTCCAAATCTTTTAGTCGCAGGCTGTGATTTTAATGGAATCAAACTCCCAAACAAAACAATTAGGAATATGTTTGATTACATCTCTTACCCTGTTATATTTACAGAAACTCAGTCTCACATTATTCGAAAGGTACTATCCAAAAGTTACGGACTTAATATTTAAAATTCCCCATAACTCCAAAAGCAAAGGAAATCCAATTTAAAATTCTGAATGGAGCGTATCCACCTAGTGACTTGTTACACGACAGCGATTTGGAATCGAAACTAATAACTGTGTATTCTGTGATGAAATCGAAACGACTGATCATTTATTTTTTCACTGTATGTATTCTGAATCTTTATGGATTGATATACGTGACTGGTTGTTCCCAAAAGGTTTTGAAATTGGAAACTTCTCTCCCAAGGACATTATTTATGGACTTGTCATGGACTACAAAGAAGACACTTTCTAGTATAATAGAAGAATATGATTTACAAAACAAGCACCAGCCCTTTGTGATATTTTCTGCTTTGTTTTATGTAATATCATTTCAATCTCTTATCTGTGATATCTTATTATATCGTTATCCACCTGTTCCCTTTTGTGTAATGAGAAGATGAAGATCTCAACGCCAAGCTGTTTGTATATGCGGTTGTTCAATAAAAAAAAAGAAAAAAAGAAAAAAGTTAAGCTTGCCAAGCATGGAAGCTGAACAAGTTAATAAAGTAATTTAAACATAAAAAGTTGTCAGCTGCTGTCGCTAAGCGACCTTTATAGGTGATGTTTTGATGATGTAGTCCTCCCTTTTGCGCGGGAGGTTGTTCTTTCTAAAAACACCAGTTGATGGAAACACAAAGTCATTTGAAATTATTTTTATCAACCTTTCAACGTTTTGATTAAAATTTGCAATACATTTAGATGGAAAAATAGTTAGCGATGCATTGCTGCTGAGAGTCCCTTACCTGCAAAACCTCATATAAACATGTCCTAAATGTTTAAAGATTTCAATGTCTGATGTGGACTTCCCTTTTCCCCTATGTTTTCTAGTACATATGAGACTATCGGAACTACAGACCTCGTGTAATTTAACGCTGGCCACCAAGAAACCGTCTTGCACAGTCTGGGCGCCACTTTGCCATGCACAGTTCATTGAGCATGTTCTGCAACAGCAAGCATGGCCTCATACTGCTCCTGCTTCCCAGCTCTCCCACTATTTTTGTCGTGATCCTCCGCTCTTACCTTTTCCCATTTTCTCTCCGCATCTATCTCTCCCTCCCTCCTTCCCTCGCCTCTGTGAACTACGTCTGTTTTTCTGTCACCTTTGCTACACATTCAAGGCGCTCAGTGTTGTGCTTACACCGCCCCGAGCTGCCTCCCCGGCACGTTCAAGCCACTCCCCCAGCTCGGACGTGCCGGAAACATCCGAGCGCTCGGCTCGCGCTCTGAGGAGACGAGCGCTGCACTGCACCAGGTGTTTGCCATCATCCATCAGGCACACCTGTGGCAATCAGGCAGCCTTCTACAAGAAGCCGCCCAGAACGTCTCTCAGTGCTTCGACGTACTGAACCCTGCGGTGAAGTTCTGATAATCCCTCCAGCGTTCCTTGCTTTCTGTTTATTCCCCAGTGTCTTATCTTCGTGTCTCTGTTTCCTCCCAAGACTCTCCCTCCGCGATTTCTACGGCTCCCCGCGTCTCCCTCGTCCCCAGCGACCTTCACGTTTCTCCCCGGACCTCTCCTGCGATCTCCCCCCTTGTCCCTCTACCTGGACCCCTCCTTTCGGACTCGACTTCCCGGATCTCGGACCTGGACTTTCTCGGACAACCCCTCTTGGGTCACGGACTGGACTTTCTCGCCAGGTGCACGCACATTTCTTCAACACCTGTTCATTTACATACCGCACCACACATTGGCTAAAAACACTCACACATAGTTATACACGCAAACCACGGGACACCACACATAGTTTATTCACACATCCCACTAAAAGAACGCCCTTTTTCACCATACATTTCCCTCCCACAATAAAACCCCCCTTTGTAGACTTAGAAGTCATCTCGTGTCTGTCTGTCTTGGGTTTCGCCACACGGGTCAGGTTCTGGTGCGCGAGCATAACAGAACGTCGAAGCCATTATGGACCCAGGCAAACCCAAGGAGCGGACGGTCCCTGTGACGCCCCTGAGCCCCATCCCCCTAGAGGCAGTAGTAAGAAGTCACAGTTGCCAACTTGCCTCTCTCTGCTCAGAGCTTACTACTGCCTTCACCCGTGTCACCGGAGAGATCAGCGATCTTCAGTCCGGCTCCCAGGCCGCGACGAGCACGTTAGATGCCCTCACCGCGCAGATCGCTGCACTCTCCACAGCGGTCTCCAGGATGAGCGACCACCCTGCCCTGGCCTCGGTCTCTGCCCCCAGCTCGGCCTCCGGTTTCCCCGTTCCTGGTCCCGACGTTCCCCCTCCGAGTCAACCCCCAACTGGACCCCCGGTGCGAGCCTAACCTCCCCTGCCCCAAGGCCTTCGGTGGGGAGTTCGAGCTGTGCAGGGGTTTCCTTGGTCAGTGTGAGCTCCTGTTCAAACACCAGCCAGCTAGGTATAGGACAGGAGAGACCAAGGTAGCCCTTGTCATGTCCCTCCTCACCGGCAAAGCCCTCAGCTGGGCCATAGCGGCGGTGGGCCATAGCGGCGGTAGGCCATACCGAGCAGCTCGCCTCGGACTATGGTGCCTTCCGCCGCGAGTTCAATCTGGTGTTCGACCACCCAGCTGACGGACAGGACGCTGCCGGCCGCCTCCATTCCATCCAACAGGGAGCCAGGTCGGTGGCAGATTATTCCCTGGAGGTAAGGATACTCGCGGCAGACAGTGGGTGGGATGACACTGCGCTCAAGAGCGCGTACAGGAGGGGGCTGAGCGAGCCCATCAAAGAGCTTATCGTTCGGGACCGCCCTGCCTCCTTCAACGAGCTCGTCACCCTCGCCCTCCAGATGGACGAACGGCTGCGGGAGCGGCGCCAGGAACGCTCCCCGCGCGCTGGCCCCTCCCATAGACCAACCCCCGTCCGTCCTACCGGTGCCTTCCCTGGGTCAGCGTCCCGTGGGCTCTCTCCACCCTCACACTCCCCCTCGCAACCCTGGGTGGCTTCTGGATCCAGGCCGGAGGAGGAGCCCATGCAGTTGGGTCGGTCACGGCTCCCGCTGGAAGTTAGGGAGCAGAGGATGCATGGCCACCTCTGCCTCTACTGCGGGAGGTCGGGCCACTATATCAAGGCCTGCCCGACTCGCCCAAAAAGACCCGGCTCACTAGTGAGGGGTGTCCTAGTGAGCCTGACGACCCTTCCTCAGCCCCAGCCCAAGAAGGAGCACAACCACCTTTTTCCGGTCACTCTCACCTGGGGTAACCGCTCACTGTCTGTTGGTGCACTCCTGGATTCGGGGGCGGACGAGTGTTTGATGGACACTTCGCTGGCCCGGCGGGCCGGCATTCCACTCGTCACCCTAGACACACCCCTCACAGCCCAAGCCCTAGATGGACGTTCACTTGGTAAGATCACACACAGCACTGCTTCCCTCACCCTCACTCTTTCGGGTAATCACGTGGAAGCTATCCGTTTCTTGGTTTTGCGCGCCCCTGGTGTTAGGAAGACCGTGGTTGGAACGGCACGATCCCTACATCTCTTGGTCTACTGGGCGGATTTTGGGTTGGAGCGTTGCGTGTCATGCCAACTGCCTTCGCTCCGCCCACTCCCCGTCCAGCGGCCTCAGACCCGTGCCTCCTCCCACGGATCTCACTGGTGTTCCTTCCATTTATCACGATTTAGCCCCTGTATTTAGTAAAGAGTGCACTTTCCCTCCCCCCTCACCGTCCCTATGATTGTGCCATAGATCTCTTTCCCGGGGCCGCCCTTCCCACCGGTCGGTTGTATAACCTCTCCGTCCCAGAGAAGGAGGCTATGCGCAATTATATCAGAGTCCCTGGCCTCAGGAATCATAAGGCCCTCGTCTTCCCCGGTGGCAGCGGGCTTTTTTGTGGCAAAGGAGGGCAGCCTGAGGCCTTGCATAGATTATCGAATGTTAAATAATATCACGGTGAAAAATAAATACCCACTCCCCCTTATGAGTTCCACGTTCGAGCCACTCACTCACGCCACGGTGTTCACGAAGCTGGACCTGCGCAGCGCGTACCACCTGGTGCGCATCCGGGAAGGGGATGAATGGAAGACGGCCTTCAACACCCACCTAGGGCATTTCGAGTACCTCGTTATGCCCTTCGGCCTCACCAACGCCCCGGCCGTCTTCCAGGCATTGGTCAACGACGTGCTCCGGGACATGCTGAACACGTTCGCGGTGGTGTACCTGGATGACATACTCGTGTTCTCCAGGACTGAGGAGGAACACCACCAGCATGTCCGTCTGGTCCTCCAACGGCTGCTGGAGAACAGGCTCTTCGTGAAAGCCGAGAAGTGCGTGTTCCACTCCGCCTCCGTGGAGTTCCTTGGCCACATCGTGGAGAAGGGGCTCGTCCGCACTGACCCCAGGAAGACCCGAGCGGTGGAGGAGTGGGCACGGCCCACCAACAGGACGCAACTCCAGCGCTTCCTGGGGTTTGCAAACTTCTACCGGCGCTTCATCAGGGGGTTCAGCCGTGTGGCCGCCCCCCTCACTGCACTCACCTCCAACCTCCGCCCCTTCTCCTGGACCTCGGAGGCGGAAGCCGCCTTCTTGGCCCTGAAGAGGCTGTTCACAACGGCTCCGGTGCTCGCCCACCCGGACCCGTGCAGACAGTTCATCGTGGAGGTGGACGCATCGGACACGGGCATCGGAGCCGTCCTCTCCCAGCGGTCGGAGGAGGACCAGAAGATCCACCCGTGCGCCTTCTTCTCCCGGCGTTTCAGTCCTGCGGAGAAGAATTATGACATCGGCAACAGGGAGTTGCTGGCCGTCCACGCCGCCCTAGAGGAGTGGAGACACTGGCTGGAGGGAGCAGGGCAGCCGTTCATCGTATGGTCCGATCACAAAAACCTGACCTACGTACGGACGGCTAAGAGGCTCAACCCCAGGCAGGCGCGCTGGGCTCTCTTCTTCAGCCGGTTCGACTTCACCCTCACCTACCGCCCGGGCACCAAGAACGTCAGGGCAGACGCCCTCTCCCGTCTGTTTCCCGAGGGGTCCCCTGACGCCCCAGACACCATCCTTCCCCCGGCCCGGGTGGTGGGCGCCGTCACCTGGGCCATCGAATCAGTGGTGAGAAGGGCCCAGCGCGCCCATCCCGACCCAGGCAATGGACCCCGGAACCGGCTATTTGTGCCTCCCTCTGTCCGGCCCCAGGTGCTGGAGTGGGGCCACTCCAGCCATCTTGCCTGCCACCCCGGTGTCTACCGAACGGCGGCCTTCATCCGCAGGGGTTTCTGGTGGCCCACCATGGAGGCAGACACCAGAGAGTTCGTGGCAGCCTGCACCACCTGCGCCCGCAGCAAGGCTCTCCAGCAGGTCTCCTGCGCCCCCCTCCTGTCCCCGGCCGACCTTGGTCCCACATTGCCTTGGACTTCGTAACTGGCCTCCCCGTGTCCCAAGGCAATGACACCATTCTGACCATTGTCGACCGGTTTTCCAAGGCCGTCCATTTTGTTGCCCTCACCAAACTCCCCTCTGCAGCCGAGACGGCGGACCTTCTCGTCTCCCACGTCGTCCGACCTCATGGGATTCCCCTGGACATTGTCTCTGACCGTGGTCCCCAGTTCACTTCGAAGGTATGGCAGGCCTTCTGTAAGGGGATTGGGGCCACGGTCAGCCTCTCCTCCGGGTATCACCCCCAGACCAATGGGCAGGCAGAGCGGGCCAATCAAGCCCTGGAGGCGGCTTTGCGTTGCGTTACCACCAGCAACCCCGCCTCCTGGAGCAAGTACCTGCCCTGGGTGGAGTACTCGCTCAACTCCATGGAGAGTTCGGCTACCGGTTTGTCCCCCTTCGAGTGTTCCCTGGGCTATCAACCCCCTCTGTTCCCCCATCAGGAGTTGGAGGTGGCGGTCCCGTCCACGAGGGCCCATCTCCGCCGATGTCGGCGCGTTTGGAAGACCGCCCGGGCCGCTATGTTGCGAGCTACAGAGCGGGCCCGGCGCAGCGCCAACCGGCGGAGAGTGCCGGCCCCAGCTTATCGACCTGGCCAGAGGGTATGGCTCCTGGCCCGGGACCTGCCCCTCCCTACCCTCAACCGGAAGCTGGCTCCCCGCTACGTCGGTCCCTACACCATCGACCGCATCGTCAACCCTTCGGCGGTGCGTCTCCATCTCCCTACCTCACTCAAGATCCATCCCGTCTTCCATGTCTCGCGCCTCAAACCGGTAGCCACCAGCCCCCTGTCTCCCCCTGTCCAAGCTCCTCCACCCCCCAGGGTCCTCGACGGTGGTGACATGGTCTGGGATGTCGACCAGCTGCTCGCCGTACGCCGCCGGGGGCGTGGGTACCAATACCTGGTGGACTGGGTTGGCTATGGGCCCGAGGACCGCAGCTGGGTTCCCCGGTCCTACCTGGCCGACCCTGCACTCCTGGAGGAGTTCTATCGGGCCAACACCATCGGACGGTCGCCCGGTGTCTCCCGTAGGAGGGGGGGGTCCTGTTGTGGTTACACCGCCCCGAGCTGCCTCCCCGGCACGTTCAAGCCACTCCCCCAGCTCGGACGTGCCGGAAACATCCGAGCGCTCGGCTCGCGCTCTGAGGAGACGAGCGCTGCACTGCACCAGGTGTTTGCCATCATCCATCAGGCACACCTGTGGCAATCAGGCAGCCTTCTACAAGAAGCCTCCCAGAACGTCTCTCTGTGCTTCGACGTACTGAACCCTGCGGTGAAGTTCTGACAAGCCCTCCAGCGTTCCTTGCTTTCTGTTTATTCCCCAGTGTCTTATCTTCGTGTCTCTGTTTCCTCCCAAGACTCTCCCTCCGCGATTTCCACGGCTCCCCGCGTCTCCCTCGTCCCCAGCGACCTTTACGTTTCTCCCCGGACCTCTCCTGCGATCTCCCCCCTTGTCCCTCTACCTGGACCCCTCCTTTCGGACTCGACTTCCCGGATCTCGGACCTGGACATTCTCGGACAACCCCTCTTGGATCACGGACTGGACTTTCTCGCCAGGTGCACGCACATTTCTTCAACACCTCCTGTTCATTTACATACCGCACCACACATTGGCTAAAAACACTCGCACATAGTTATACACGCAAACCACGGGACACCACACATAGTTTATTCACACATCCCACTAACAGAACGCCCTTTTTCACCATACACTTCCCTCCCACAATAAAACCCCCCTTTGTAGACTTAGAAGTCATCTCGTGTCTGTCTGTCTTGGGTTTCGCCACACGGGTCAGGTTCTGGTGCGCGAGCATAACAGCTCAGAGCATTGAAGCAGATTGGTCCCCACCCCCCATTTTCTTTCAAAATCTAAACGAAATTAAATGAATTGCACCACAGCTACAACTGCCCACGAAAACAATCTTTTTCCTCCCCAGCGGGAAGAATTAGAGGCTGATAAGGATTTTCATTCAGACTCAGGAGGTTGAGTAATCTGTGTATAATTATGTGAAAGAAGACAGGCCACTGTGGTAATTGGCAGCTGATAGCCAAGCCCAACACCCCCCACCCCCATTGACAGAGCTAAATTTGAATAATCGTGACAGTAGGGGCCAAAAAAAAACGCAGCTAAAGGGTTTTTCAATATAAAACCTGCTCCAAGTCTGTAGACATGGGTAAAAACAACACATGCAATGGTTTGTATATACATCAGAACATGTAGGAAATGGTGAATACCAAAATGGAAAAACACATCTGACCCCCTCTTTCTCTCTGCCCGTCTCCTTTTTTGATTTCCTTTTACATCCATCTGACATGAGTGTAGAGTGAAAGGAATCCATATCTAAACTCTGTTCCCTTTACTGCTGGTCACTTACTTGGGTTGGTGATCTTTAGACTGATGCTTATTCTACTGTTACGGTCATTGTAAATTGCTCTGTCTTGTTTATTGAAATCAGCTGAAGTTACATTTAAATTTAAGTATGACACACTTAGCCATGAATGTTCACACATAAACACATACAGGACACAACATACAAATGATTGCATGTGATGTTTTTGCCAATGTCTTTTTACCCCATGAGGGTTGCCAGTTTGATCCTTGGCTCTTCCTGGCAGAAATGCCGAGATGTCCCCGAGTAAAGCCCCTTTTCCACTGCATGTACCAGCTCAAATCAACTCAACTTGCTTTGTTTTGGTTATCCATTGGGCAAAAGTTTGAGATAGTACCTGGTACCAGGTACTTTTTTTGGCAGCTCAGCTTACTTGGAACCTCCGTCGAGGTTCCAAGTAAGCTGAGCTGATAAAAAGTGACATAAAAATACCACTATAAATAAATAGAATATAAATATATATGTATATTTATTATATTTATTAAATATAAATAAAATCTTGGGAAAAAAAACTAGTCAACACGCCCACAAATGACCAGCAGGGCTTCGCCGCGAGGGGATACTATCTGCAGTGGAAAAGGAAATCCCAGAAAGTAAAGCGAGTAGAGTCGAATAGAGTTGAGCCAGTATCGTGCAGTGGAAAAGGGGCATAAGACAACTAAGCGCTAGTAACGGCTCCCAATGAACTGGATGTTAACTTGCATGGTTGACACTTCGAAGAAAGTTGAATCAGTTCATTTGAGACATTTATTGACGACACGTTTCATCACCCAACTTATCTGACAATAAACGTTGTGTCCAGATGAACTTGTAACCCACATGATTACATGTACCCTGTGATGTAAGTTCCACGAGTAGCCTCTAGGAGGCACACGAGCTACAGAGTTAAAACCATACAAACAACCGTCGACAATAGAGAAGAGAAATACGGATATTTAGAAATACGGACAACTTTGACTATGGATACTTGAATTATTATTTGAATTACGGATATTTGAGCTACAGGACATTTGAACTACGACAAAAAAGATCCCTCCCACGAAGCTTCCTTGATCTCCTGTTGAAGGAAGACTCTTTTCTCTTGTGTTTTGTACGCTGCTGGAATCCTGACTGGTTTTTTAGTACCCCGAACAACCCCCCTTGCTACACCCTTTTGGAACCCTTGGATACCCCCTTTGGATTGCCCCCATCATCGCCCTGGATTTGGATTCATCATCATCGCCTCTACATTAACTTGCCCCTGTGATTGTGGTAGGATCTGGACATTGCACCTTGCACAGATTGGAAGACTGAATCATTCCCCCTTTTCTTTATTATTTTCTTTGAGTGCACTCCTACTTTATTTTGGATTATTTTCTTTAATTTGTTAGTGTAGAATATGGCTGCATAAGTAATATATTAGAAGGGTATAAAATAGAATATAGATATAGAATATTAGGAAGAACTTTTAAAAAGTATAATAGAGTAAAATATATATATAACATCTAATTTAGTATTGATATTGAAATAGCTTTACTTTGAACTGTTGAAATAAATTGGTTTTTTTTATTGTAAACTATACCCACGAGTGTGTGTGTTGTCTTTGGGGTGAGTACTAGAATCTGGTCTAGAAAAAAACCTACACCAATCTCCACTGAACTTAGACATTAGACTGTAAACTGTCCCTGCACAAGCATAGGCCCATTCCCCTGTCGTGCAGGTTACAAACTGATTCAACTTTCTTTGATCTTCTTACCTGGATGCATCAAGAGCATGCATCAAGACATGGTTGACACTTCCATTCGTGTATGAGTGTGTGTGTGTGTGTGGGGGGGTGAGGCATTAATTGTACAGCACTTTGGGTGGCTGTTATATCTCACAAAGTGCTATATAAAATGCAGTACATTTACAGCACAAAACACATTAACACACACACACACACACAAATACACACTTACAAACATACTTACCTAAGCATAGAAAAGGTAAAGATGTCATATTTAAGCATGCAAAACATAGGTATGAACACATGTACATGATGGAACACCTTATGATAAAATAAGCACTGATGTTGATCTAGATATCTTAGACCCTGTGTTGCAATAGTGAAGATGCAACAGTATATATGCATCATGGGTTAACCTGCCCACCCACACTACAGTAAGGAGGGCTATCAAAACACATATCAATGGACAACTGAATTAGAATTGTCAAATCACGACATCTCAGATATTTTTAGGTTTATCTTCAAATTAGAAATACAGTAGCTGTGGATCCAGAATACATTCCAGATTTAAACATATTAATATATCTATACTGTTACTGTAGTAAGTGCAACAATGCATGGGTTAAAGCAAGAATAAAGTTCACGACTAAAAAAGAGAATGGCTAGACTAGGGTTCTGCCTGCCCTTCGGGCCTCCCGTGGAAAATGCTGGGGGTTTGGGACCTCCTTTCACGCAATTAGAGGTAAAGGCTCTGCAAGAGCAGAGCTAAAACAAGCAAACAATCACAATGTCTGAAGAAGACAGTAAATCAATACAAAAGGCTGTTCAATTGATCATTATTGCATGTCAGATTTATCATTTTATTCATTAACTGAACACCTAACAGATAAATGAACTTGTAGCTGCACATTCCTCTCTTGGAATGGCTTGTAAGCAAATGCTTAAAAAAAAACAGTTCTCATCTGATCTCAGGACTGGTCATTTTCATGCCTCCAATATGGACATCCATCACGGTGGCAGTAAAGTTTAACCGATGAGCAATGAAAACCATTCACCATGAAATGTTTAGATGTAAATGTCAATTTTAGTGCAAACACAAATATACTATTTCCACGAGTATTTACCTGTATTTGCATTGTGCAAACAATGGAATCATGGATTGTGATCCAAATGCCAGAAAAAAATAATAATCACAACTCATTTTGAGCAGTCGATTTTATCACCTCTGTTCAATCCCGAAACAGCATGTTGATTCCAGGGACTCTGCAGAAGTCAACAAAAAGGTAATCAAAGGATATCGAGCCATGCAGACCAACAAAGGAACCTCTGAAGAGGGAGCGCGGTTCCTGTTGTGTTTGTTGATTGAAAAGACCTGTATGGAAGAAGCTCTCCAGATTTACGAATCCTTTTTGTCCTTTCTCCTCCACTGACTGAGGATGGAAGGGCATGTACAACTCTTTTTTATATGTTTATTAATGTTTACATTGTGTGCTGCTCTGTAAGACCATTTGTGTTAAATCTGCTTTGCTTTAAGGAAATACATTTGACTTTTTCTGCTTAACGCCCTGCCTTCTAACAATGCTTTGCTTCATAGCTGTGAGTTCAATAAACAAATTGTATTCAGCGAAATGTATAAGATTACACACAAAAATGTCACAGAAGACCTTGCCAGTAAGTCGACCGTCCTGTCATTCTCGCCTTATGAAGTTACTGTTTTTTTCCCACCTGGTGACATTTTAAATTTGTGAGATGAGCCATAATACGCTGATTGTAATTACAAGCAGGCCTATTTAGCACAGAGTCAGCCGCTTCCGCTGGTGGCTCCTCTCACCTGTTGACTCCCTCAACCTTTAAGGACAAGTCGACATGATGTGTGATTGGCCCTCTGATTAAAGGAACAAGGGAAACAGAATTAATTTGCCTCCCTGTGGAGGGGGGAGAGAGAGAGCGAGAGAGAGGGAAGGAGGAGATCAAGGTCCAGATAATGCAAGAAAGAGTATCGATGAGGACAAGTAAACACAAAGATCAAAGTCAAGGGGGGGAATCAATTTAGCCCGCTTGTAGCAGGAAAGGGCATCAAAACATCGATACTTAAGCTATCCAGCTGTTTTTGTCACCACTCAAACAATTGTACTTTAGGAAACTCAAGTCATTCCAGTTGCTGTGGCGATAATATGGTGATATGCTAGAAGCCTTATTCTCAACCTCAAAGCACTATAAAACAAGATATCAATTACCTGGCTAAAAGTGATGGCACAAAAATTAAAAGAACAATTCACTGTACTTCGAAAAAATAAGGATGACCTAGATATAATCTACATTCATTTCTACTGGGTTTTTATAGCTGAAACCCAAAATTTTTACAACAAATAAATCGTATTTATACCCATCTGGGCAATGGAGTCAGGTTACAATATACTAACTGGCACCTTCGCCGTGGTCGGAGACACTCGTCAGACTCTGTGTATCATCGTTGAAAATGTTGAGTCACACAAACACTATTGCAATGGCATACTAATACGTATTGGAAACAACTACAGCAGGAAAAAAAAAAAAGAAAAAAAAAGACTGAAATGCGATGACAACGTGGTGATGCTTCTGTTGGACAGACAATCAATATTACTGTCGGACGTTTTTGCAATGTATGATGAAGTTTGAAATACACTGGGCCGAGGATCCCATTTTTACAAGGATGGGAGTTTTACTGCTGTGCTCATGGCACATGAACGACATTGGCTGATACACCGTTTGTAGACCGAAATTCAGTTGAAATTTGTCCATTTCCTGTTTTCTCTTACATTGAAGAATATTGGAGCCCTGACTGTAGGGATGGACTGATATCACTTTTTCATTGCCAATGGCAGATCAAGTACAAATCTTTAACTATCGGCTGATAACCATATACCAATCCAACCCATTACTTTTGATCAGCAGTGCAGACTTAGACCATTAGTTTGGGGTGAACAAAATAATTCAACATTACTTCTGGCTTTTGGTACCGGATTTTAGCCTTGGGTAAAATCTACAATAATGATTCCATTTTAGGATGGTATCGGCCCGATAGCTGATACCACTATCGGCATTGGTTCATCTCTGAGTGATGGCCACAGAATCGTCACAATATTATCACTTTTCAAATGGATAAAACAAACATTTATGAGAAATTGCAGATTGATACTTTAAGAAATAGTTAATAATACAGTGTTTTCACAATTGGATCCTCACTTCTACCCTGATGCTATTTACAGAAGAATGAAAAAGAAGGGAAAGAAAATTAAAAGTTTGATCCTGGCTCTTTCTCACACTTGTCCTAGGCATGATTGAATTCTGTGAGATTTTAACAATTTTTCCTCACTTCTCAAGTTCTGCTCTTGACATAAAACTTTACTTCTCTCATCCAGAATAAAATATAAGGTCACACCAGAGCACCCCCCCCCCAAAAAAAGAAAAAGTATCTGTTTTCCAAGTTATATCATATCAGTTAAATCTGTGAATATGTCAAACTAATTACATAATTAACCTAAACGTTATGCTATCTACTATGAATGCCTGTGTTGAAAACACAAAGGTTGGAGAATGATTATACAATTCCAAATTGTCTTTATGCAAAATTTGTTTTACCAATAGCTATTATCAAATAGTGTTTAATTTTATTATTACATTACAGCAGTCTTCAAAATCTATCACTATTTGATCACCACTTTCTGTCACATTGTTTCTATGTGACAGAAGTTGGGCTTAAAAATTCACAAAACTAATATTTTCCAAGAGTTTTACATCATATCCCTGAAAAATAATTTCTGCTCTGCTAAGAAATGAATGTTGCTGCACTGTAACCCCTCATCACGTTTTGCGGGTTTAAAATAACTCAGGTCCAGCACAGCCAGAGTGTGTTTGCAAATTGAATGCATGCCTCCTAAGTGATTTTTCATGTTTTCTCTTCACTAAGGAGAAATCCCCTTACAGTAATATTACTGCAATACCTGGAGAATGGGATTCATGGATAAATGAACAGAGTTAAAATGGCAATGTTGGCTTTTGTGTGTGCACATGGATCCATGTCCATGTGCCATGTGCTTCAGTTTCTATGCATGTGGGCTTGTGGGATGAATGATTTCCAAAAAGGTAGGATTAAAATACACGTGAGAAACTGAACAGACTGTATTCCTTCAGTTTGATGATCCACATCTCTGAAATCAATGCCTTCTTATTCATGGTACATATTATTTCTCATTATTATTTTGTCACCCAGTATGTCAGCAACTGACTACCTCCAGAGGAACAAACGCCAAATATTGATTTCTTTGCATGACAAACACTATTTTACAACCATGATCAAGGTTAGGTTTATGGAGGCTCTAATCACATTAGGTTGGCAGATGATCTAGTCTCTTATTATCGACAGAATTTTAAATTTTAGATTAAATTCCTGAAAAATATTTGAGAGGACCTCAGCGTCTGGGTAGCGTAGCGGTCTATTCCGTTGTCTATCATCACAGGGGTCGCTGGTTTGAATCTCTGCCTTACCTCCGGCTTGGTTGGGCGACCCTACAGACACAAGTGGCCGCATCTGTGGGTGGGTAGTCAGATGTAGGCATGTGTCCTGGTCACTGCACTAGCGCCTCCTCTGGTCGGTCGGGGTGCCTGTTCAGGAGGGAAGGGGAACTGGGGGGAGGAATGGCGTGATCCTCTAATGCACTACATCCCTCTGGCAAAACTCCTCACTGTCAGGTGAAAAGAAGCGGCTGGCGACTCCACATGTATCGGTGGAAGCATGTGGTAGTCAGCAGCCCATCCCGGATCGGCAGAGGGGATGGAGCAGTGACAGGGACGGCTCAGAAAATAGAGTAATTGGCTAGGTACAATTGGGGAGAAAAAGGGGGGGAAAATCTAAAAAAAAAATTTTTGTTTAAAAGTGTGTATGTATGTATGTATATATATATATATATATATATATATATATATATATATATATATATATATATATATAAACCCAGCCACTGAGGATGCACAAGCCAGTGCATTCTTAGTGCCGGTCCCAAGCCCAGACAAATGGGGAGGGTTGCGTCAGGAAGGGCATCCGGCGTAAAATCTTTGCCAAATCAAATATGCGGATCATAAATAAGATTTCCATACCGGATCGGTCAAGGCCCGGGTTACCAACGACCGCCACCGTTACTGTTAAACAGCAGGGTGCCGGTGGAAACTATGCTACTGTTGAGTGAAGGAGAAGGAGAGGGGGAAGGCATGTCCAGAGGCAGCTAGAGAGGAGGAAGGGTAAGTGTGTGGAGATGAGAGTTGGCACTTTGAATGTTGGCACTATGACTAGTCAAGGGAGAGAGCTGGCTGACATGATGGAAGGAAGAAAGGTAGGCATACTGTGTGTGCAAGAGACCAGGTGGAAGGGGAGTAAGGCCAGGAGTATCGGAGGTGAGTTCAAACTCTTCTACCATGGTGCGAATGGGAGGAGAAATGGGGTAGGGGTAATTCTGAAGGAAGAGTATGTCAAGAGTGTGCTGGAGGTGAAGAGAGTGTCAGACAGAGTGATGAGAATGAAGCTGGAAATTGAAGGTGTATTGCTGAATGTTATCAGCGCGTATGCCCCGCAAGTTGGGTGTGAGATGGAAGAGAAATAAGAATTCTGGAGTGAGTTGGATGCTGTGGTGGAGACAGTACCCAAGGAGGAGAGAGTGGTGATTGGAGCGGATTTCGATGGACATGTTGGTGAAGGGAACAGAGGTGATGAGGAGGTGATGGGAAGGTATGGAGTCAAGAAGAGAAATGTGGAAGGACAGATGGTGGTCGATTTTGCGAAAAGGATTGAAATGGCTGTGGTGAATACATATTTCAAGAAGAGGAAGGAACACAGGGTGACGTACAAGAGTGGAGGAAAGTGCACACAGGTGGACTATATCTTATGTAGAAGGCGCGATCTAAAAGGGATTGGAGACTGCAAGGTGGTGACAGGGTAGAATGTAGCTAGACAGCATCGGATGGTGGTCTTTAGGATGACTTTGGAGACCAAGATGAGGAAGCAAGTGAAGACACAGCCGAAGATCAAATGATGGAAGTTGGAAGAAGGAAGACTGTTGTGTGGAGTTCAGGCAGGAGTTAAGACAAGCACTGGGTGGTAGTGAAGAGTTGCCGGATGGCTGGGCAACCACTACAGAAATAGTGAGGGAGACAGCTAGGAAGGTACTTGGTGTGTCATCAGGACAGAGGAAGGAAGACAAGGAGACTTGGTGGTGGAATGAGGAAGTACAGCAGAGTATACAGAGGAAAAGGTTGGCAAAGAAGTGGAATAGTCATATGGTGAGTTGTATGACAGGTTAGACAATAAGGAAGGAGAAAAGGACTTATACCGATTGGCTAGACAGCGGGGCCAAGCTGCAAAGGATCCACAGCCAGTTGGGGCGATCAAGGATAGAGATGGAAATGTGCTGACAAGCGAGGAGAGTGTGCTGAGAAGGTGGAAGGAGTACTTTGAGGGGCTGATGAATGAAGAAAATGAGGGAGAGAGAAGGTTGGATGATGTGGGGATAGTGAATCAGGAAGTGCAGTGGATTAGCAAGGAGGAAGGGAGGGATGCTATGAAGACGATGACGAGTGGAAAGGCAGTTGGTCCTGATGACATACCTGTGGAGGCATGGAGATGTTTAGGAGAGATGGCAGTGAAAATTTTAACTAGATTGTTTAACACAATCTTGGAAAGTGAGAGGATGCCTGAGGAGTGGAGAAGAAGCATACTGGTACCGATTTTCAAGAACAAGGGCGATGTGCAGAACTGTAGCAACTACAGAGGTATAAAGTTGATCAGCCACAGCATGAAGATTTGGGGAAGAGTAATAGAAGCTAGGTCAAGAGGAGAGGTGACGATTAGCGAGCAGCAGTATAGGTTCATGCCACGAAAGAGCACCACAAATGCGATGTTTGCTTTGAGAATGTTGACTGACAAGCATAGAGAAGGCCAGAAAGAGTTGCATTGTGTCTTTGTAGATTTAGAGAAAGCATACGACAGGGTGCCAAGAGAGGAGGTGTGGTTTTGTATGAGGAAGTCAGGAGTTGCAGAGAAGTATGTACATAGGAGTGGTGCAGGATATGTATGAGGGAAGTGTGACAATGGTGAGGTGTGCAGTTGGATTGACAGATGGGTTCAAGGTGGAGGTGGGATTACATCAAGGATCGGCTCTGAGCCCTTTCTTGTTTGCAATGGTGATGGACAGGTTGACGGACAAGATCAGGCAGGAGTCTCCATGGACGTTGATGTTCGCGGATGACATTGTGATCTGTAGCAAGAGTAGAGTACAGGTTGAGGAGAGCCTGGATAGGTGGAGGTATGCACTGGAGAGAAGAGGAATGAAAGTCAGTAGGAGCAAGACAGAATACCTATGCGTGAATGAGAGGGAGGACAGTGGAATGGTCAGGATGCAAGGAGTGGAGGTGACAAAGGCATTTGAGTTTAAATACTTGGGGTCAACTGTCCAAAGTAACGGGGAGTGCAGTAGAGAGGTGAAGACGAGAGTGCAGGCAGGGTGGAGTGGGTGGAGAAGGGTGTCAGGAGTGATGTGCGACAGAAGGGTACCAGCAAGAGTTAAAAGGAAGGTTTACAAGATGGTTGTGAGACCAGCTATGTTATATGGTTTGGAGACTGTGGCACTGTCGAAAAGTCAGGAGGCAGAGCTGAAGGTGGCAGAGTTGAAGATGCTAAGATTTTCACTGGGAATAATGAAGAAGGACAGGATTAGGAACGATTATATTAGAGGGACAGCTCAGGTTGGATGGTTTTGAGACAAAGCAAGAGAGGCAAGATTGAGATGGCTTGGACATGTGTGGAGGAGAATGCTAGTTATATTGGGAGAAGGATGCTGAATATGGAGCTGTCAGGGAAGAGGAAAAGAGGAAGGCCAAAGAGGAGGTTTATGGATGTGGTGAGGGAAGACATGCAGGTGGCTGGTGTGACAGAGGAAGACGCAGAAGACAAGAAGAAATGGAAACGGATGATCCGCTGTGGCGACCCCTAACGGGAGCAGCCGAAAGTAGTAGTAGATATATATATATATATATATATATATATATATATATATATATATATATATATATATATATATATATATATATATATATATATATATATATATATTAAGTTTGGCAAATAGCAAAATTAGTAAATTAAGAGTTTAAACTAACACTTGGAATAACTGAACTGAAAGCAGTTTTACCTTGACCCAGATTTATACAAACTTTAATGTAGCCTACTTCAACTTCATGAAAAACAGTTATCTATTGCATCCCAAATTTTTCTCCAGGCTGGTCAGCCCATGTGCACAACCATATTGGTTGATTTAGCAAATGTCTGGAAATGACTCATAAGAGTATTTTTGACACTTGAGCTCTCCAACCAATCAAAGAAGAAAGTGATACGGGCGTTCAGGTGGTGTGGCGGTCTATTCTGTTGCCTACCTACACGGGGATCACCGGTTCGATTCCCTGTGTTACCTGCGGCTTGGTTGGGCGCCCCTACAGACATAACTGGCCGCGTCTGTGGGTGGGAAGCCGGATCTGGGTATGTGTCCTGGTCACTGCATTAGTGCCTCCTCTGGTCGGTCGGGTCACCTGTTCGGGGGGGTAGGGGGAACTGGGGGGAATAACGTGATCCTCCCACACGCTATGTCCCCCAGGCGAAACTCCTCACTGTCAGGTGAAAAGAACCAGCTGGCGACTCCACATGTATCGGAGGAGGCATGTGGTAGTCTGCAGCCCTCCCTGGATCGGCAGAGGGGGTGGAGCAGTAACTGGGACGGCTTGGAAGAATGGGGTAATTGGCCAAGTACAATTGGGAGAACAAAGGCAGTTGGGGGGGGGGGTGATTGCTGGTCTGCTGGGTAAAGTCCTCGAGTGGACCTGTGAATGCCTGGCATTTTGTTTTAATAATATCCACCCAGAATGGTGACTATATGAATGTAACTTCATTTTCTCACCTGTGATTTCTGGTGTGCATTCAATGTTTCGTCCCAATGTGTTGTGTAGACATTTAAAAGTTATCTGATACATCTTGACATTCTCCAGCCATTCTCTCTTTCTAAAGACTTTATTCAAAACAAAGGAAGGGATGTGATTCTATCCCTCAGGATCTGACTGGATCATGCAAAACATTTTATGATATTACTAGCTGGAATGTTGCTCGCCCAGCTTGGACTCGAAGTTGAAATCTATTTCAAAAGATGTTAATGTGATTAGATTTTGATTAAAATAAGTTAAAAAAATTAAGTGTGGTGATTTGTTTTTTGGCATAGGTTGTTGAATAGATGCATAATATATGACTGGGGAAATGGGCTACCAAGGTAAAAAAAAAAGTAAATTTTAATTTCACGTATTTAATTGCAGAAAACAACATAAGATGGATTATGCCGTATACTGAAAGGACTGTGGATCAACAAAGTCCAAAGGGGAGTTAATATAAACTGCATATGCTTCAAATATTTAATTAAAAGTTTTTGAGAGGTTTTGCTGGTGTCCTCCATTCCCTGTGAATAATATTTTGCATTGGCAGAACACGGCTGCTTAAATTGTATTCAAGCCGATTGTTTCACATAACAATAGTAATAATAATAATAACAATAACAATAACAACAATAACAATAACATTAATAGCAGCAACAACATCTGCACATAAAACAACTTATTCTGGTGCCATGGAAAAAAAGTCCTGGATGTTTTGGCCCTTGGCTTGGCATTCATGACATAATTTGTCCCTTGGGGACAACTTATTGAGGAACCCTGGAGTAGAGTATAGGGCAAATGACCATGGTGCAGAGCTTGAGCACCCCAGCCGGGATGCCGTCTGGCCCTAGTGCCTTGCCAGGTTTGCACCTGCACAGCTGCTGTCGGACATCCTCCATTGTGAAGGGTGGGTGGGTGGGTGGGCTAGTGAAAGGGGAGGGAACCAAGCAGCTCCTCGCAGGAAGCAAGAGTTGTTGTGGATGTCAAACCCTGCATAGAAGGTGATCAGAGGGTTGGCAATGGTGGTGGTGTCTGTCATAGTGGAATGATCTTGAGTTGATTTATAACCAGTTAGTGTTCTTACACTATGAAAGGCTTGCTTGAGTTCATGTTGCTAAACTCCTACTCCAATCTGTCCTTATATTTGAGTTTGGCCTAAATAATATCATGCTTGATCTGCCTGTCAACTGTTTTAAGGGAAGGTCAGTCCCTGCACTGAAATGCCTTCTGCTTTTCTTTCAGGCTGTGCTTAATATGGGAGGTAATCCAGGGCTTGGAGGTAAGATTCATATCTTCTAAAAGTGTTTTGTGGAATGGTTGTGGTGATACAGAATTTGATATAGTCAGTAATAAGTGATACTCAGGCGATCAGTTATCCAGATTGTCTTGAAAAATGTCCCAGTCATGCCAGTGAGCCTTGTAATTGTGCGATAGTGTCCTCCAACCATTGGGTGGCGCAGTGGATTTGAGGCTTGATGTGTTTCAGTTCCAATTTTTAGTGTGGAAGCAGGAAGACAACATTATGGTCTGAAAAGCCAAGCAGAGGATGTGCCCAAGTGCTGAACGCATTGGTAATGTTTCTATAACACAAGTCCAGAATGTCATGTTTCTTTTCGGGAATGTCCACATACTGATGGAAAAAGGGCAGAACACCATCAAGTCTGCAGTTGTTTAAATTACCCACAATGAACACCAAGACTTCAGAATACTTAACCAGCATGGAGCTAGCACTCTAGGCTACTAGCTCTGCTACCACTTTGGTGTTAGTGCTGGGTGGAATGTAAACACAGCTAATGACCACCGCGAGGAATTCCCTCTGGAGATAGAAGGGGCGTTACGACAGGGTCAGCATCTCCACATCAGGTGTGCAGACTATGCTGTGGGTTTTGATGTTATTACACCACTTCTTGGTGATAATGATGCAGACCCCATCGCCCCTCTGCTTGCCCTGACTAGTCCTGTCAGCCCTTATAATGGAAAAGAGTTGGAGACTGACCTCAGTGTTTGAGACGGCCTCATCGAGCCCATTTCAGTCAGGGTGATGATACAGGTGTCTCTGAAGGCCCTCTCCACCTGGCACTTGGCATGCAGTAAATCAATTTTGTTCTATAGAGAACATACATTCACCAGTATGATGGAGGGAAGAGGGGGTCTGAAGGGATGCTTCCTCAGTCTGGTGCATACACCACCTCGCCTTCCTCTTTTCCTCGGTTGACTCTCTGGAGGGAGGATAGCTACTGGCTTGACGTTGCAGAGGATAGACGATTGTAGCTGTATAAAATCTTAGTGGCTATAGGTGAGTGGTCTGTCGGTGCGAGTCTCTGGTTGTAGCACTGAATGGTTATTGATGATCCATTGGGTTATGAATATGATCCAGAAAACCTTGAATACAGAAGTGAGAAATACAGGGGTGAGAAATTGTGGACATAAGACAACTTCCAGGCCAGAAGGGCTCGCTGATGGAATTTTGACAATTTAACTGGCAATCTGTTTGGCAAATAATTACAAATCAAAAGAAAGACCTCCAATTTTCTTAAATATATGATTTGGGATAAAATACTAAATTAAACCATGATTTTTTAAGACACTTTTTTAACCATTTAACTTTAAAAGTATTAACAGTATCAACGAAATCTAGAAATTCAAGACCTCCGTCTGCTTTACTACTGGAAAGAACACATTTTTTAAGCTTGTGTGATTTATTCTTCCAAATGAAATTTATGAAAGTTTTATTTACTTCTGTGGGTGTAGAATCATTTACAGATAAAGATGGATACAAAAAGCGAGACAAGCCCTCTGCTTTGGAGAGGAGAACTCTACTTAAATAGATAAATCCCTTTGAAGCCAAATATTAAATATATACTTGGTCTTTTTTAATCTGTTTGAGAATTTGAGATGTTGTCTAGCTATAAGAATTTTAGTTATATATATTCCCAAATACTTAATGTAATCTTTTATCGGGATATTTCCAATTACAGAATCATTACAATGATGCAGAGACAAAATTTCACATTTGGACACATTTAGTCGTAGACCTGAAGCATTGGAAATTGGTTAACTAAGTTAATAAGAGTTACTCAAAGTGGTTCTTTTCCTTCAAAAACAAAGTAGTGTCATCTGCCAGTTGTGAGACATTTAACTCTCTACCAAAAATGGAAATTCCTTCCAAACTTCTATCATTCACAATATTAATTGATAATAATTTGGTAACTAAAATAAATAAGGGAGAAATAAGGCTGTTTCATTCTGTTCCGTTCTTTACTTAACCCTACAGAATAGATGGTTAAAGCTTTACTTGCTTACTTATCACTTTATTAACAGAAATCCTTAAGTCATACAGTTCAGTTACTTTCATATCTAGCCAGCGTTACTCACGGTCTGTCACACTCTAATTGCTCCCCCGGAACCACAAAC
Organism: Lampris incognitus; assembly: GCF_029633865.1. Lineage (NCBI taxonomy): Eukaryota > Metazoa > Chordata > Actinopteri > Lampriformes > Lampridae > Lampris > Lampris incognitus. Next base: position 107,707,564 of record NC_079212.1, on the reverse strand, counting down.
TAGGAATATCAATCCTATTTGTTACATCTTTTCTTTTTTTTCTTTGAAGTAAAGTCCCTTAGTCAACACATCATTTACTCCAAGTGGTCCATATTATCAATAAACGGAGGTCCACAGACAATTCCTTTGACTTCATGGCTTGGTTTCTGCTCTGACATGCACTGTCAACAGTGGGACCTTATATAGACAGGTGTGTGCCTTTCCAAATCATGTCCAATCAATTGAATTTACTACACGTGGACTCCAATCAAGATGTAGAAACATCTCAAGGATGATCAGTGGAAACAAGATGAACCTGAGCTCAATTTTGAGTGTCATAGCAAAGGGTGTGAATACTTATGTACATGCAATATTTCAGTTTTTTATTTTTAATAAATTTGCAAAAATTTCTACAAAACCTTTTTCACTTTGTCGTTATGGGGTATTGTGTGTAGATTGATGAGAAAAAAAAGGAATTTAATCCATTTTGGAATAAGGCTGTAACATAACAAAATGTGGGGAAAGCGAAGGGGTGTGAATACTTTCTGGATGCGCTGTATTGGTGAAAATTTTCCATCCCAAACACATTGCCATGCATTCTTTCTCAATTTGGGCATATCCCCTCTCGGTAGGTGTGAGTGCCCTACTACCGTATGCTACTGGGTTGCCTCTCTGTGTCAGGGCTGCTCCTAGTCCTGTTTCTGATGCATCACACTGTAGTGTCAACTCGTCGTCCTGGTTGTACTATTTCAGAATCGGTGCATTGGCTATTTTGTCTTTCAGCCTCTGAAATGCTTCTTCCTGTACATCTGTCCATTCCCACATGTTCTCTTTGTGTGCGAGTTGTCTCAAAATCTCACAGTCATCTGACAGGTGATCATAGAATTTTGACAGGTAGTTTGCCATACCCACCAGTCTCTGTACCCCCTTTACATATGTCGGCCTCGGTATCTCCCTGACTGCAGATACTTTTCCTGGGTCAATCTGCAGTCCCTCAGTCGTCAGCAGGTGTCCAATGTAGGGTACGTCCGGTCGTCATAGCTTGAATTTGTCTATGTTCAGTTTGATGTTTTGCTCTCTGCACCTGGTCAGAAAGCGTTTGAGTTTCTCGTTGTGGTCCTGGTTTGCCTCCTCCGGTGCCACCCTTTCACCTGTGATCAAAACATCATCCGCTATGATGTATACTCCAGGTAAGCCCTCAAGCGCCTGCATGAGCTTCCTTTGGAAGACTTCTGGTGCTGGACTAATACCCATCGGCATTCTCAGCCAACTGTACCGGCCAAATGGGGTGGAGAATGTGGTTAGGTAGCTTGACTCTTCCTCTAATTTGACGTGCCAGAAGCCATGCTTTACATCACAAATTGTGAATACTTTTGCCTTTGACATCTCTGAGAGGATGTCATCTATCGTAGGTAGGGGAAAATGGCTCCTTTTAAGTGCTCTATTCAGTGGCTTTGGGTCTATACAGATTTGTGGCTTCCCATTTGGTTTTGTCACTGAGACCATACTACTTATCCTGTTTGTGCTCTGCTCTACTGGTGTGATGATCCCTCTTTTCTCCAGATCCTTGAGTTCCTCTTTAAGAAATGCCATCATAGCAACTGGCACTCTGCGTTTTGGCAGTTTCACTGGTGGTACACTGTTGTCTATTTCAATTCGATATTCCCCCTCCAAACAGCCATCCCCAGTGAACACATCTTCGAACTCTGTTTTGATTTTCTCCATCGTCATATGTCTGTCACATCTCTCCTCACATGTTACATGACTCGGTTCTTTTTTCACTATCCTGTCAATGGCCAGGATATTTTCGTACTGTACCTTCATTAACATCATGGCTTCGCTGGCCTTCCTGCCCAGTAAAGGAATTCTGGCTTTCTGGCCTACCACTTGAAACTCCAGTCTGAACAATTTATTGTTTCTGGGGTTTCTGACCTTGATCTTACATTTACCCAGTGGACTAAGCCTGGTTTTATTATACGTCACAAACACTTTCTCTGTGTGCGCCAGCTGTGTGTCTGTGTTTAGGAGATGTACTGGAATCACACTGCAGGTAGCACCACAGTCTATCTGGAAGTTACTACTATACTTAGCAAAAAAAGTAAGCAAATTTGTGTTTGGTAGATTATTTCTTTGTTGTAACAATGCTTCTTGGCAATAAATCTTATACCGTTGGAAAGGCTGTTTATTTCCCTTTTAAATGGGGCCACATTTGTAAGGAACATGCATCTATGGGATGAGCAGCAGAGCCGAGTATGTGGATTACGCCCATGAAAAATTTGCCAAATCTTCTCTGCCAATGCCAAACAGCTTATTTTGCTGTTGCTATTGACTCTTGTTTTGAGCTTCTGGTACCCCAGATGCTGACAATCAGGTGCCTGATATCAGATTTATTGCCAAGAAGCATTGTTACAACAAAGAAATAATCCACCAAACACACATTTCCTTACTTTTTGTGCTAAGTTTAGTTTCTTGCCCATCATCATTCCTGCATGGAGTTGTTGGTCTTTGCTGTGACTGCATTCTACTTGGTTTAAAGTATCCTCTGTTATGGTCATAATGTCCTCAATGTGTCACTGTCCTGCTCTGAGACAACAAGCATTGGCTTAAATTCCCTGCTGTTCTCTGCTCTTGATTTGCATCGTAAAGAAAAGTGATTTCCTTTCCCACACTTCTTACACTTTTTTCCCAAAAACTGGGCATTTGTTTTTGCTTCTCTCGTGTGTTTTACCACAAAACTTACAGCAGATCTAGTTTTCTTTGCTTGTCATAGCTGTCTGTTTCAGGGCATACACTTCCTCTACTATCTGTCCTTGTAGTGTTTTGCTGTTCTCTTTTGACATCTCTGTAGCTCTACATATTTGCAGACATTTTTCAAGTGTCAAATTCTCTTCCCTGAGTAATCTCTCCCTCATTGCAGAGCTATTTGTGCCATACACAATCCGGTCTATTAGCGAGTCTTTAATGTCTCCAAAATTACAACTACTGGCTAGCATTCTCAAGTCTGGGGCGTATTTGTCAACGTTTTCTGTTAATTATTGGTTTCTCGTAAAAAAACCTGTATCTCTCAACAATCTCGTTTACCTTTGGATTACAGTGTCAGTCAAACAGCGCCACCACTGAGCTCATTGTTCTCCTCGCTGACGTCCTGTCACCTGCCAGTGTTCAACAGCTCTCTCCCACGCTGTCCTAAGATAGTAGAATAGCTTGACTCTTGTACTTTCCTCTGCATCAGGCATGGTAAAGTCCGTGTACAATATAAACTCCTCCTTCCAAAGCTCCCACGCCTTTGCTAAATTGTTGGAGTCCAAAGCAAGCATTGCTGGAGGTTTCAGTCCTTCCATCGTGACGTCAGCTGTTTTTTTCTTTCCTTTTTTTTGTTACGCCGTTGCGATGGGTGGTTAGCCAGTCGACTCCTCAAAGCTAATTAGCTAGCTGCACTACTACACTCGTCCACATCAAACAGCAACTAAAACGGTTGACACCGCTGCCACCATGTTTCATTCTGTTCCATTCTTTACTTAACCCTACAGAATGGACGGTTAAATCTTTACTTGCTTACTTATCACTTTATTAACAGAAATCCTTACGTCATACGGTTCAGTTACTCTCATCTCCAGCCAGCGTTACTCGCGGTCTGTGTCACACTCTAATTGTTCCCCGGAACCACAAACTAGGAATAACAATCCTATTTGTTACAATGGCAGCCGTGACGGACCCCTCTGTTAATATGGAATATTGTAGAGGTATTAAAGTTAATTATATCATAACTATTAATATCTTTGTAAAACATATTGAAAATGTCGACAGTTATGTCCAAAACCAAATGTCTTGAGGGACTGTAAAAGAAAGTCGTGTTCAATTGTGTCGAAGGCCTTATACAAGTCTAAGAACAAAATAAATGCTTTAGAATTAACGTGTGTGCATAATCCAATAGATCTAGTATGAATCTTATGTTACAGCTAATACGCCGGTTTTTCATGAATCATGTTTGATTTTCGGCTATTATAGAGTCTAGCCCTCTCTTTAATCTGTTCAAATATACTAATGCCAAAATCTTATAATCAATTGTTAAAAGAGTGATGGGACGCCAATTTCCGATTGATTGGGTCTTAATCGGGTTTGGGGATAAGATATATAATGCCTTGTTTCAATGTAGCCACCTTCTCTCCCTGACTGATGCATTCTTTGTACATATGTGACAGTGGGTTTTGAATAAGTTCCCAAAAGTGAATATAAAATTCAACCGTTCATTCCTGGAGACTTCTTTTTTATTGAAAATAACGCATTTTTAAATTTCATTAGCTGGTGGTCAGACTCGCAAATAGCCTGACATTCTTCATCAAGTGAGGGGATGTTGGTATGTTTCTTTCCCCCCCCAGGAAACTCGCAGTGTTTAGCATTAAAGTTTAATTTATATAGTTTCCATAAAACTCAGTGACAGAACTACAAATTACCTTTGGATCTGTAGAAGGAGCTCCGTCAATATTGAGGGCAGTTAATGACTTCCTTTGTCGTCTGAGTTGAATTGTTCAGCGATTCTGGGGTGCATACCCAATGCTAGACCAAAATAAATGCTAACTTTACGGAGGAATAAATACCCAGTAGGGCGTCAGTTCTGCTCTTACGTAGAAAGAGAAACTTTATTGGCAGACGAACACTGTCGTATACGCACAGACCACATGTCAATCTTCAGCGCATTTTATTGGCTGTTATCATTGTCCATCATACAGCACCCATATGTACTCATGACGTTTGCCTGTGTTAATACAAAAATATAGATTTACTTCTACAATTCAGAACACATATTTCATATATGTCAACATCCTTTTAAAATTTATTTTTTCAAGAGAAAAAAAAAGTTGTGTTCTTTCCCCCTCTTCGAGCCATTTGGCTCTAGATCTGATAAACGCTTCTTTTGCCATGTCCAGATAAATTTGCTCCAGCTGTAGCTGGATGTCCTTTACATCAAGTTCTTCTTCGAACGTAATGTTTACTTTTGTCAATAGGTCAAGTTTGTGCATCAAGTCGGCTTCTTGTGTAATAAAACGTTTCTATTGTAGCCGGTTATTTTTCGCCCGGTGCGGAATTCGATACGGGGTGTACTACACCACAAGGCGACATCACTAACCGCTCAGCTAAAGGGTCAGACCCGTTAGGTAGGGACTAACGTGTGTTTTTAGTAGTTTACACTATTATAGGTCTCCTCGCCAGCCACGTCACAACATTTTCGCGCAATGCAGCTTGGGATCGAAAAGCGAACAAACCAGCCAAACAACCACGCGCAACACGCCTTGCTTTCATACGTTTCGTTTTAATCCCATGAGTAATTTATTTCAGCAATCTGTAAATTTTCTGGCAAGCCTATTTCTTCTGGAGTAATTTTTGCCCATTCTTCTTGGCATTTGTACAGGTCTTACAGGTTGGTGGGATGGCACCATATAATATTGTAACGTGCATGGATAAGAAGACACGCTGGCCGCTGGCTCGCGGGTCTGACCCTTTAGTCGAGCGGTTAGCGATGTCTCCCGCGGTGCGGATGATACGGGTTTGAGTCCCGGCCGCGGCAGTTCCTGTGGTTGCCCCCCGAATTCGCTACATTGATGTCAGAAGTGGGGGACTCGCTTTCTCGAAGGAAGGGGGTAGTGTAACGTGCATGGATAAGTAGACACGTTGGCCGACGGGCCTGACCCTTTACTCGAGCGGTTAGCGATGTCTCCCGCGGTGCGGATGATACGGGTTTGAGTCCCGGCCGCGGCAGTTCCTGTGGTTGCCCCCCGAATTCGCTACATTGATGTCAGAAGTGGGGGACGCGCTTTCTCGAAGGAGGGGGGTAGTGTAACGTGCATGGATAAGTAGACACGTTGGCCGACGGGCCTGACCCTTTACTCGAGCGGTTAGCGATGTCTCCCGCGGTGCGGATGATACGGGTTTGAGTCCCGGCCGCGGCAGTTCCTGTGGTTGCCCCCTGAATTCGCTACATTGATGTCAGAAGTGGGGGACGCGCTTTCTCGAAGGAGGGGGGTAGTGTAACGTGCATGGATAAGTAGACACGTTGGCTGACGGGCCTGACCCTTTACTCGAGCGGTTAGCGATGTCTCCCGCGGTGCGGGCGATACGGGTTCGAGTCCCGGCCGCGGCAGTTCCAGTGGTTGCCCCCTGAATTCGCTACACACACACACTTGCCCAGAAGCAGAGTGCTGTTCTGTTGATCGGGAGTTATAGCCATCTTCACGTGGAGGTCTGGGATCTATTACTATTGTAATGACTGCTGCCTAGGTGTCCATTTTTGGTGACATAACACTTCCGTTGCGGTGGAGTTCCGGTTTTACTGTGGCAGTGGGTGTAATATTCTCTAGAATATAATAGCCCGTTTGGCTATAAGGTTGATGTGATACAAGCACTCCTATTGGCTGTTAAGTTATCTGCAAGCTGATTGGTCCATCTGACGCATGAGGACGCAGGGGAACCACATAATCGTCAGTCTATGTTTAGCACTCAGACGAGTCACTACTGCGGAGCTAGCTACTGTATGAATATAACCGTCACTGTTGAAATAAAGACACTGAACTATAAAGTCGTCGTCGGATCCCTCCATAGATACAGAAAGTCAGACATGGTGTCAGAGTACAAGCGTGAAAAGGAGAAGAAAGAAGAAACAGAAAAGTCAGAATGGACGTCGCTGGAGTTCCTGCACCCCGCATGGACTGGGAAGCTAGCAGTCTGCCCGAAGCATGGCGCAAGTTTAACCTGCACGTCGAGTTGATGTTTTCTGGACCTTTAAAGAGGAAATCGGAGGAAGAAAAATGCAGCTACCTACTGATTTGGGTAGGGGAAAATGGACGGGACATTTGCAATACATGGACGCTCTCAGAAGCGGAAGGAAAGTTGTTGGAAACATACTACGGTCGTTTTGAACGGTATGTAAAACCCAAAGCAAATGTGATCTTCGTGCGCTATAAGTTCCATGGAAGGGCACAGGCAGCTAGCGAGCCCTTCGAACAGTTTGTGACAGATTTGAGACTGTTTGTGAAGGACTGTAATTATAGAGAGAGTGAAGAGGAGATCAGAGACCGTATCGTTTTCGGAGTTCATTCACCGAGAGTGAGAGAAAAACTACTGAACATCGGTTCCAAGCTAACATTGGAAAAAGCAATATACGTTGCTAGGTCTCATGAACTATCACAAGCACAGCTCAAAACCATTGCTAGCACCAGCACGGGCACGCGTGAACAGGCTGTGCATGCAATCGGTCGGAATGCAACAAAGAAGAAGCATTGGAAAAGGTGCGAGGACGACACTAAATGGCGCGCAGCGTCAGACAATGCCTCATGGAGAGCGAGAGACAACAACCGCAGTAAAGGATGCAAATACTGTGGGAACAAGATTCACAGTGGAAACAAAACCTGCCCAGCAAAAGGCAAGCAATGCAACAGCTGCAGCAAATGGAACCATTTCGCTAAAGTGTGTCTCTCCAGACCAGGAAAAGGCGTACACACTGTAGAGGAAAATGAGTCTGACAGATGCTCAGACAATGAAGAACTGTTCATCGACGCATTGACACAAGGTAAAGACAGTAAAAATACGGATCAAGTTTTCGCTGATACGCAAGTAGGTCCAAACAAAAGCACAGTCAGTTTTAAAGTAGACACTGGGTCCTCAGCTAATATCATTCCCACACAAGCTTTCAGAAGACTGGGAATACAGAATGCATTGCAGCCCTCCACTCGCCCACTATATGGCTATGGTGGTGAGCGGCTCGTCATTCAAGGTAAATGTGACCTGAAATGTCAGTACAAAGGCACCCAGTCAATGTTGAAGTTCTATGTTGTTGACACACGGGCACCACCTGTGCTAGGATTAAAAGCATGCCTAGACTTTGGACTGATCAAGCTCATACTGTCTGTATCCAACACACCCGAGGTATCACTCATTGAGGAGTACTCAGATGTTTTCAAAGGAATAGGACTGTTTCCTGGTGAATGCATAATCCACGTTGACCCAAATATAACACCTGTGGTCCACCCACCGAGGCGCATTCCAGTAGCCTTACGCGACCGTCTCAAAGAGGAGCTACAGAACATGGAGAAGCAACAGATTATTGTGAAAGTCACCAAACCGACTGAATGGGTCAACTCAATGGTGGCAGCAGAAAAGCCATGCACAGGAAAGCTCAGAGTGTGCCTCGACCTGAAGGACCTGAACAAGGCTGTGAAACGACCTCATTATCCTCTACCTACCCTCGACGACATCACCTCCAAACTGGCAAGAGCCTGCTATTTCAGTGTCATAGATGCTCGCTCAGGGTACTGGGCGATAAAACTTGCAGAAGAGTCGTCCAAGTTGACAACATTCAACACGGTGTTCGGAAGATACCGTTTCCTTCGTCTACCTTTTGGGTTGATCTCCGCCCAGGACGAGTTTCAACGGAAGGTTGATGAGACCTATGAAGGTCTACATGGAGTCACAGCCATAGTGGATGATGTCCTCGTATATGGAAAGAGCAAGGAGGAGCATGACAGCAATCTCTGAGCCATGTTGCAGCACTCGAGAGAGCGAGGAGTGAAACAACCCAGAGAAGAGCACGATCTGCGCCACCGAGGTCAGCTATTTTGGGCATCGCATCACAAAGGATGGAGTCAAGCCTGACCCAGCCAAGATTGCAGCTGTGAGAGACATGGAGCCACCCAAGGACAAGGGTGAGTTGGAGACAATCCTCGGTATGGTTAACTATCTGTCCAAGTTTGCCCCGATGCTCTCAGACATCAACGCACCCATGCGTCACCTGCTGAAGGAGTCAAGTGAATTCAGATGGGATGCACAGCATGACAAAGCTTTCAGGAAGATGAAAGAAGTGATCACACGCAAACCAGGACCAGTCTTAGCCTACTATGACCCTGGTAAATAGCTCAGACTACAAGTCGACGCATCGAAGTACGGACTAGGTGCAGTCCTGCTACAGGAAGAAAAGCCCATCGGATATGCATCCAAAATCGCTAAATGACAGTGAAGTCAATTACGCACAAATAGAGAAAGAGCTATATGCTATTCTGTTCGGATGCAAGCGTTTTCACCAATACATCTATGGTCGTCATGTCATCGTGGAGAGTGACCACAAACCGCTTGAGTCCATTATGAGAAAACTACTCGCAGCAGCACCTCCGAGACTACAGCGGATGATCCTCCAGCTACAGCGGTATGACTTCACCATCGTGCACAGACCAGCAAGGAGATCCCCGTGGCAGACACACTGTCCCGCAAGTCGCTCACAGACCAAGATGACAGCCTCAGAGAAGGCATGGACATGCAGGTACATGCAGTGTACAGTGGCCTGCCGGTCAGTGACACGAAACTGACAGAGATCAGAGCTGCGACTGCCGCAGACACACAGCTCACAATGCTGAGAGAGACAATCAGAGAAGGATGGCCTGAGGAGAGGAGAAGATGCCCTCAGAGAGTTGCAGAATACTGGAACCACCGAGATGAACTGTCAGAGATGAATAACATTTTGTTTAAAGGCGAGAAAATCATCATACCTACCTCGCTCCGCGCAGAGATATTATCCCGGATACACACAGGACACAGGGGCATGGAGAAATGCAAGCAGAGAGCCCGTGACATAGTGTTCTGGCCTGGTATGAACAAACAGATCGAGGAGATGGTTGGACAGTGCCCCACCTGTCTCACATACAGACCGTCAAATACTAAAGAGCCCATGATCAGCCACAAGATCCCAGACAGGCCATGGCAAGTAGTCGCTACTGACTTGTTCACCTGGAATCATGACAATTACATCGTCACAGTGGACTATTACAGCAGATGCTTCGAACTCGACAAGTTACACAGCACAACATCCTCAGCTGTGATACGCAAGCTGAAGGCTACCTTCGCCAGACATGGCGTACCTGAGACTGTTATTTCGGATAATGGACCTCAGTACTCAAGTATGGAGTTTGAAGACTTGGGAGTTCACCCACACGAGTTCACCCACATGCCTCACCGAAAAGGCAATACAGATCGCCAAGTTGCTGATGGAAAAGGCCAAGGCTGACCAGAGAGACTCCTACCTGAGTCTGCTCGAGTATCGGAACACACCTGTCGACAGCTTCAGATCACCAGCCCAGCTGCTCATGAGTCGTCGTCTACGCTCAATTCTACCCAACACACACCAGCAGCTTCAGCCCAAGGTCGTCAGTCACAGAGACATGCACGCCAGGAGAGTCCAACGTCAGCTGCAGCAGAAAAGTTACTACGACAGGTCAGCGAAGCTGATGTCACAGCTGCACGAAGGACAACACATCAGACTCCAGGAGCATGGCTGTTGGAAACCAGCAGTTGTCGTCCAGCCAGCGGATACCAACAGATCCTACCACGTCCACACAGCTGAAGGACAGGAGTACAGACGAAACAGACGTCACCTCCTGGACACAAAAGAAACACACACTGACACTCACACCAACACAGGCACTGACGAGAACTATGGTCAACTCACAATTCACAACACACCACACGTCTCACATGCAGCGGCTGAGACAGCCTCAGAGACTGTCCCCTACCAGACAAGGCATGGACGAGCAGTGAAGCCCTGAAAGGTTCTGGACATGTAATGTACAAGGGTGTAGGCGGATCGCTGCCCTTATATATATATATTGTAAATGTTCTTGTGATTTGTATTACCTCTTAAGTGTTTGATTACTTACCATAGTTTAATATGCATACAGCAATATTGAATGAATTATATTACCTGTTTTATTAAGAGTATTGACTCTATCAGTGATTACTATAAAATGTGTTTTCTTTCGTCCGGATTGTTAATATGTTTGATATCGGACATGTGCTACTAATGTTGGGAGTCTAATGTTTGATTTCAATTTCTTAAGAAGGGGGATGTAATATTCTCTAGAATATAATAGCCCGTTTGGCTATAAGGTTGATGTGATACAAGCACTCCTATTGGCTGTTAAGTTAGCTGCAAGCTGATTGGTCCATCTGACGCATGAGGACGCAGGGGAACCACGTAATCGTCAGTCTATGTTTAGCCCTCAGACGAGTCACTACTGCGGAGCTAGCTACTGTATGAATATAACCGTCACTGTTGAAATAAAGACACTGAACTATAAAGTCGTCGTCGGATCCCTCCATAGAGACAGAAAGTCAGACAGTGGGTAGGTGGGATTACATTAAGGATTGGCTCTGAACCCTTTCTTGTTTGCAATGGTGATGGACAGGTTGAGGGACGAGATCAGGCATGAGTCTCCATGGACGACGATGTTTGCGGATGACATTGTGATCTGTAGCGAGAGTAGGGTGCAGGTTGAGGAGAGCCTGGGGAGGTAGGGGTATGCTCTGGAGAGAAGAGGAATGAAAGTCGGTAGGAGCAAGACAGAATACCTATGCGTGAATGAGAAGGAGGACAGTGGAATGTTGAGGATGCAAGGAGTAGAGGTAACGAAGGCATATGAGTCTAAATACTTGGGGTCAACTGTCCAAAGTAACGGAGAGTGCAGAAGAGAGGTGAAGAAGAGAGTGCAGGCAGGGTGGAGAAGAGTGTCAAGAGTGATTTGCGACAGAACGGTACCAGCAAGAGTTAAAGGGAATGTTTACAAGATGGTTGTGAGACCAGTTATGTTATATGGTTTGGAGACAGTGGCACAGACAAAAAGACAGGAGGCAAAGCTGGAGGTGGCAGTCTTGAAGATGCTAAGATTTTCACTGGGAGTGACGAAGAAGGACAGGATTAGGAATGATTATATTAGAGGGACAGCTCAAGTTGGACGGTTTGGCGACAAAGCAAGAGAGGCACGATTGAGATGGCTTGGACATGTATGGAGAAGAAATGCTAGGTATATTGGGAGAAGGATGCTGAATATGGAGCTGCCAGGGAAGAGGAAGGCCAAAGAGGAGGTTTACGGATGTGGTGAGTGAAGATATGCAGGTGGCTGGTGTGACAGAGGAAGATGTAGAAGACAGGAAGAAATGGAAACGGATGATCCACTGTGGTGACCCCTAATGGGAGCAGCCGAAAGCAGTAGTAGTTGCAGACATAGATATAAGTACCTATTTTGTAATTATAAATAAATCATGCCAATAGACAAATACCCCCCCCCCCCCCACTGGACCGTTAGTGATCGCGTGTTTTTGAATTGACGTGATGTGCATGACAAGGCAGTTAATGTTATGTTCTTTCCGGTGTAACTTTGACAGCTGATGATCGCTTATGTCATGAAACAGGCTTGTACCGTCGCATAAATAATTTACTTGAATCACTGGATTATAGCGCAAAGTTGTTAAATGGCAGAACAAGCCTGTTTCGTGCTCAGCGCACTCATCAGCTGATTAGCAAGCCGACAGCCAAGATGAGCAAGTTTGAAACGAGGACTCGGATATGTTAGGGAGGAAGAAGAGCTGCTGTCCCTGCTATCTGATCAGCAGTAAACCTCCACCCCAAGCTGCAGCAGTGGTGTAGCTGATATTAGCCCCACAGCTAACAAAGGACCACGGCCCCTTATTCTCTGAAAATACCCAGCAAAGAAATACAGATTCCAAATGTGATCCTTCAGTTGCTGATGGTATTAACAGTATACCTGGTTGAGCTATTCAATTACCAAGGACTGTGTTCTGCTTAGTTTGTGGACATTTTTCACATAAGGGGCAAGAAACTTTCATAAAGAGACAGTATTTACCCAGGTTGGGTTCAGCACCTGGGTCAAAGCTACCAGTCATTTGAAACACACTACGTGAGCACTGGAGACAAATATGTCATGGGTGCATGGGTTGAATTCAATTCAAGAAAAGAGAGTGGTTCCAAGATTGGAAATGTCCTGAGTCAGGGCCATTCAAAAACGGTGCGTGAAAATAGAGAGTAATCATAGAGGCACTGCATTGTGGGTAATCATAGAGGCACTGCATTGTGCAGCATGTCAAACTGTTGCACAGTGGGGGCACAGGGAAATTGTAACATCAGCCAACAGAAGCAACGTTATTGAACTCTTTCATGTAATTGGCAAATTTGACCAAACCATGACATCAAAAACAGCTGACAATCCAAGAAACGCAAAGTACACTCACTATGACATACAGAATGAGCTGGTTGACATACTGGCAAATATGGTTAGGGACCAAATCAGTGGAAAAGTTAAGTTGCACTGATGGTGGCTGAGAGCAGATATGTGAGCAAAAAGAAGAAGGTTTCTGTGGTTGTGCGGTACTTGCACAATGATGAAGTATGGGAGGAGTTCCTTCACCTCACCCCAGGTGATGGCTTAGGCATCGATTCACTTTTGACAACAATCAAACAGACAGTTTAAATGCAACATTGAGCAGAACATGTGCATTGGCCAATGCTATGACGGTGCCGCCGTTATTTCATGGTGCAATGTCGTGGTGCAGGAGAAATTTTGGAGAGAGGTTATGTAGCTTGTCATGCCCACGGGCTCAATTTAGTGTTAGTGACTGTCAATAATGTGCAACCAGTGGGAGAATTCTTTGAAATTGTGCTTATGCTGTAAAAAAAAAATAAAAAAAAAATCCCAGCATTGTCATAAACATTTTCCTTAAAAAGCAAAAGCAACTCGAACCAACACAAAAGCCAGTTGAACTGAAAAATTTATCAGAAATGAGATGGGCTTGTCTATATTCAGCAATCTGTGCTCTTTAACAGGAGAGCACCCACCAATCAACTCCACCGATGACATCCGTAAGCACTGCTTCTATCCCGTCATTGACAGACTTGTCAATGAACTGAAAAGGCATTTTTCACTGGACTCATGATATTCTATGGGGCATGTCTGCCTTAAACCCAAAACACAATTCATTCATTGAAATGGATCTCTGTCGCCCAAGGGCCAACATTATGGGATAACAGGTGACTTGTCTGCAAAATGTCACCAAGTTCAACAGCTCCTTGTTATGCTCGCGCACCAGAACCTGACCCGTGTGGCGAAACCCAAGACAGACAGACACGAGATGACTTCTAAGTCTACAAAGGGGGGTTTTATTGTGGGAGGGAAATGTATGGTGAAAAAGGCGTTCTGTTAGTGGGATGTGTGAAATAAACTATGTGTGGTGTCCCGTGGTTTGCGTGTATAACTATGTGTGAGTGTTTTTAGCCAATGTGTGGTGCGGTATGTAAATGACCAGGAGGTGTTGAAGAAATGTGCGTGCACCTGGCGAGAAAGTCCAGTCCGTGATCCAAGAGGGGTTGTCCGAGAAAGTCCAGGTCCGAGATCCGGGAAGTCGAGTCCGAAAGGAGGGGTCCAGGTAGAGGGACAAGGGGGGAGATCGCAGGAGAGGTCCGGGGAGAAACGTGAAGGTCGCTGGGGACGAGGGAGACGCGGGGAGCCGTGGAAATCGCGGAGGGAGAGTCGCAGGGTTCAGTACGTCGAAGCACTGAGAGACGTTCTGGGAGGCTTCTTGTAGAAGGCTGCCTGATTGCCACAGATGTGCCTGATGAATGATGGCAAACACCTGGTGCAGTGCAGCGCTCGTCTCAGAGCGCGAGCCGAGCGCTCGGATGTTTCCGGCACGTCCGAGCTGGGGGAGTGGCTTGAACGTGCCGGGGAGGCAGCTCGGGGCGGTGTAACCACAACACTCCTTGTTCAAAAAAAGAGCAGGGACAGATCTGTGAACACTACACAATAATTTCTGTCTCTTCTCCGACCATAAAAGGATGTTTTTATTGATTTTCACAAATGTTTTGTGTATATCAGTCACACTGCCCATCACATTGGCAATCTGTGACTGCAGCTTTTCTTGTTTACGCCATGTCAAAAATTACATGAGGAGCAACAGCAGGGACACTAGAAACAGTAACCTGGCTTTATTGTCCATAAGCTCTAGATGAGTGAGGGCCCGTTATGTGCAGGATATTATTGATGCTTTTGCTATGAACCACACCAGGCCCATTGTTATGCTATGACAGACGTCCATTGACGAGTAGGCTAACCTTAAGTTATATTATTTGGTTAAACATTTGGCATTTATGCTATAGTAATGGTATATGTTGTGTTGGTAATGACAACAGGCATACTTATGAATAGTGTTCATAGTATTCCGATGGAGTTTGTGTGAGAGATTGTCATGTTGGCAAGTGATGACAATAGGCTGGCTATGTTTAATGTTCATGTTTTTTTCTTGGACAGTCACATTACTTTTTCAGTTTGTGATGGTTGTCACATGTTGGTGTTCACTTGCTGTTGTTCATAGTATAAATGAAATACTCCTTAAATCACAAAGTCATAAAAGTGCAATTAGTGCATTATATTCACTGGCCCTGTAGGTCAGTTTTAATAAAAGTGTATAATTCTCTCTGTAATGGATTTGACACCCCGCATCGCTGTTCTCCATATGCCTGCTCACCAAAACGTTGGTCTGCACTCAATAAGAGTAGTTAACATTATGGATACAATTTGGATTGTAATATTAAAGATAAGATAATAATGTTAAACTGAACATGATGCTGTGATATTGTCACACCAAGCACAGACACAGTCTTTTAAAAGGGAGCCATTCTTTGAATAGAGGAGACATTGCTATTAAATAGATTTTTTTTAATGTTTAAATATTTTAAATAAAATGTTCACACTCTTTCATAAATGTTTATTCACGTAACTTTAACTGTATTGCTTAAAGGTTTGATTATTTCAAAGCTCTGTCAGCTGCTGAGCCATGGTCAAGATTAATTGTTTAACATCTTTAATCCATATTAAATTCTAATAGCAATAATTATTTAAAAAATGCTAAACATAGAAGAAATTATTTAACAAAAAATTATAAATATACTACTACTACAAACCAGTTTGCCGTCTCTACTCCCCCTACCCCTGGTGATCAGATCACCTATCGGTGATCTCGAGTAGCCACGACTGGACGATATGAAATTAGAAGTGATTGCTCAACCCTAACACCTGAGGCAAGCCCAAGCAATAATATAGCAATGGCTAAGCCACTGCAGTAAACAATTCCTGGTGTCGTCCATGAGCACCAACATAGCAACCTCCTGGTATGAATGCCATACAGAATAAGAGCGACCTCTTCAAAGTCCATCATAGTGCAAAAGTCAATTTTGTTTTAAAGTATTGTAAAATGTGCCAAGTGTTATCAGGCAAATGTTTGGGTTAAGTGATCATCTTTACCAACTCAACAGTACACAAACAGTCATAGCGGAAACCATAAAAAGCACCAAATGCCAGCTTTTCCCAAGAAGCTATTTACTGTGTCTGATTTGCTGTATCACCCTAATTTTGCACCAAAGGGCAGCTACTTGGGTTGGCTTGGGCAAGTCTTTATTTTTCAGCCCAGCTGGTATCCCTGTAACAGGAGTTCCTTGTTTTGGAAGGAAGATGCATGAGATCACAGACTGTCAGAATTTGGGCTTGCAGCACACATCTGCCAAATCCAACTGCCGACTGTCTGTGGCGGTAGTGTCCGCCTGCATTTTCCTGTCAAGGTTTGGACATCAGGTGGGCACATAAGACATCACAGAGTTCTATCATCTGTCGTGTGACAGTGGCAATAAGCCAGATGGTGCTGCTCTCTAAGGCTCTGCACTGAGCTACGGCTTTGATGTGATTTTCAACAACACATTTATTTAGTTTACATTCCAGTCCAACAGCTGATATTCAAACTAACTCGTTTTATTGTAATCCAGCTCATGAAATGAAATAAATCAGTTTGAGAAACTGTCTCATTGAGTAGTTCAAACAAAGTATTTATAACAACAAATAGGTTTTCAAATCGTCCACACTGTAAAATGATGAAACATTGTTTCTATTGCCCCGCAGAAAGGATAAACATTGGGAATATATATATATATACATATATATATACATATATATATATATATATATATATATATATATATATATATATATATATATATATATATATATATATATATATATATATATATATATATATATATATATATATACACTACCGTTCAAAAGTTTGGGATCACCCAAACAATTTTGTGTTTTCCATGAAAAGTCACACTTATTCACCACCATATGTTGTGAAATGAATAGAAAATAGAGTCAAGACATTGACAAGGTTAGAAATAATGATTTGTATTTGAAATAAGATTTTTTTTACATCAAACTTTGCTTTCGTCAAAGAATCCTCCATTTGCAGCAATTACAGCATTGCAGACCTTTGGCATTCTAGCTGTTAATTTGTTGAGGTAATCTGGAGAAATTGCACCCCACGCTTCCAGAAGCAGCTCCCACAAGTTGGATTGGTTGGATGGGCACTTCTTTGAGCAGATTGAGTTTCTGGAGCATCACATTTGTGGGGTCAATTAAACGCTCAAAATGGCCAGAAAAAGAGAACTTTCATCTGAAACTCGACAGTCTATTCTTGTTCTTAGAAATGAAGGCTATTCCATGCGAGAAATTGCTAAGAAATTGAAAATTTCCTACACCGGTGTGTACTACTCCCTTCAGAGGACAGCACAAACAGGCTCTAACCAGAGTAGAAAAAGAAGTGGGAGGCCGCGTTGCACAACTGAGCAAGAAGATAAGTACATTAGAGTCTCTAGTTTGAGAAACAGACGCCTCACAGGTCCCCAACTGGCATCTTCATTAAATAGTACCTGTTAGAGCCTGTTTGTGCTGTCCTCTGAAGGGAGTAGTACACACCGGTGTAGGAAATCTTCAATTTCTTAGCAATTTCTCGCATGGAATAGCCTTCATTTCTAAGAACAAGAATAGACTGTCGAGTTTCAGATGAAAGTTCTCTTTTTCTGGCCATTTTGAGCGTTTAATTGACCCCACAAATGTGATGCTCCAGAAACTCAATCTGCTCAAAGAAGTGCCCATCCAACCAATCCAACTTGTGGGAGCTGCTTCTGGAAGCGTGGGGTGCAATTTCTCCAGATTACCTCAACAAATTAACAGCTAGAATGCCAAAGGTCTGCAATGCTGTAATTGCTGCAAATGGAGGATTCTTTGACGAAAGCAAAGTTTGATGTAAAAAAAATCTTATTTCAAATACAAATCATTATTTCTAACCTTGTCAATGTCTTGACTCTATTTTCTATTCATTTCACAACATATGGTGGTGAATAAGTGTGACTTTTCATGGAAAACACGAAATTGTTTGGGTGATCCCAAACTTTTGAACGGTAGTGTATATATATATATATATATATATATATATATATATATATATATATATATATATATATAGAGAGAGAGAGAGAGAGAGAGAGAGAGAGAGAGAGAGAGAGAGAGAGAGAGAGAGAGAGAGAGAGAGAGATAGATAGATAGATAGATAGATAGATAGATAGATAGATAGATAGATAGATAGATAGATAGATAGAGAGCTTTACAAAACCCATTAGCACTACAAGTGGTACATAGCCAAAAGGACATCAACTACAATAGTGCAAGTGAAGAGAAAAAATAATAATATTCAACTTTACTTGCATAGCCCCACATCACAAATATACATTTGCCTCAGGGGGCTTTACATCAACACAACATCCTGTCCTTAGACCCTTGCATTGGATAAGGAACAACTCTCTAAAAAAACAAAAACGCTTTAACAGGGAGAAAAAATAGGAAAAAACATCAGGGAGGGGGGCGTCTGGGTAGCGTGGCGGTCAATTCCATTGCCTACCAACAAAGGGATCACCGGTTCGAATCCCCATATTACCTCCGGCTTGGTCGGCATCCCCACAGACACAATTGGCTGTGTCTGTGGAGGTGAAACTGGATGTGGGTATGTGTCCTGGTTGCTACACTAGCACCTGCTCTGGTCGGTCGGGACGCTTGTTCGGGGGGGCTGTGGGGGAATAGCATGACCCTCCGATGCGCTACATCCCCCTGGTGAAACTCCTCACTGCCAGGTGAAAAGAAATGGCTGGCGACTCCACATGTATCGGAGAGGCACGTGGTAGTCTGCAGCCCTCCCTGGATCAGCAGAGGGGGTGGAGCAGCGAACGAGATGCCTCGGTAGGGTGGGGTAATTGGCCAAGTACAATTGGGAGAAAAGAAGGGGGGAGGGAACCTCAGTGAGAGAAACAGAGAAGGGATCTCTCTCTCAAGACTGACAATGTGCAATGGATGTTGTGTTTGCACAATTTACACAATAAACAAATAAATAAAACATAAGCCAAAAATACTGCCAAGAGTTTCTCTCATTTACACAAATTAGAAAATGAAAACCACATCTTCATCATCTCCTACTGAGCACAATACCCCCCCTATTGCCCAATTAAGGCTGAAAGCCTCTAAATTGTCTTCCATTTTGTAGTAGGCATACTCTACCCTGAGCTGAGTCTTCAGCAGTCCAATAAGAACCTGCACAGGGTCCACACAGCCCACCGCCCGGGGCCTGTTCTTACAGCTCAGACAGATGGCTAATTTGGCAGTAGCTGATATGAAATTTACAAGTGTGTGCATACCTTTTTTCCTAGCTAGGTATTTGGGACCATATACAAACAACTGAAAATAAAAAGCATTCCCCAAGCCCAAAAAAACAGCCCCTTAACAAATCAAACACACCACCAACTTAAGACAATGGACAAATAAACGCATTAGAGTTTCACACTGTGAACAAAACATACATGCCTCGCTGTGATCAGGATCCAGGTGTGCTCTGTATCTGTTCGTGGCTATCGCTCCATGCACAATCCTCCACTGGAGGTCAGCTGACCATTTTTCAACCGGTAGCTTGTACAGGGACTGCCAGCAGTCTTTCGGGGGAGAGGCTGGGCCAAAAAACCTAAACTACCCCGACGCTTTCCTGGCCTGCAGGTGACTCGGGTAGAGGGAACCGACAATGGGGAAACAGATATCCCTGATAATTACACCACTCTCAATCATCTCACTAACATGACACTCCTTCAAAAATACCACCACAGCCTTGTTCATCCTGGAAGCAAACAGTAGATTGCCATGACCAACTTGCTCTCCAATGGTCAACAAAACCCTCCACCGTCACGCTGGGCTCCGGCGGGACTACCCGAATCCTGTGACGGATGGACAGAGGTGATGTCTCGGAGGACACCGTTCCCCTTGAAAACAACCCGACAAAACTACTGAACACTGGGTAAAAAGTATTAAGAAAGTTTATCTCATCATGCACATAGGACAGATGAAGAATACAGGGGGAAATCAAAAAAAAAATACAGTAAACAATTCAAACTCCACGCCAATCTCACATTCACCACCCTCACTCATGCTCACACACCCAACTTCCCAGCATGCAATGAGAGAGAGAGAGAGACAGCGAGAGCCCCATTCACTTCCTCATGCTCCTTCACTGCAGCATGGATGGACAAAGATGGAAAACTAGGTCACATAACTAGATGATCCTCTACACACTCGGCTCCTAGTGCCTCCTTGAAGAAACCAGGAAGTGCACTGATCACTTCCTCCAACAACCTCTCCATTAGATGAAAATATTTAAAACCAGTCTCTTGGCTCAAAATGGCAGCCATTTTCCACCATTCCCCTGATCTGAGACACGCTATCTTAGTAAGTCCAGCTCTTGTGAGGGATCTCTGTACACTGATGGAGCTGAGCATCCTACAGTGTATCAGCGGGTTATAGAACAGGGGTTCTTCCCTACATTGCTATAGATCTGGGAGCAGTCTCGGTGTGTAAGACTGTTCCCCATGCTTGAAGGACAGCTTGATAAAAAGGTGTCGTAGTGATCTCAGTGACAGCTAGTTCCAGAAGGAACAAGTGCTTGTCATAATTCAAGTTCATAATCATACGAAGCAACACAGATGCTGTTTCACTCCAAAGCTGTTGTTTATGATATAATAGTCGCTGCACAGTTTGAAGGCTAAAAGCTGTGATACGACTGCAGTGCTCAATCAGGCCCCGGCCACCTTCAAACACTGGTCGGAACAATACAGCAGATTTGGTCAAGTGAAAGCCTCCCCAGAAGAAGTTCACCAGCCTCTTCTGTACTTCTCTTATAAGCATGTCCGGAGGTTCTACAACTGTAAATTTGTGCCAACACATCAAGGCAATCAAGTTATTAACAATCAAGACTCTCCCCATGTAGGACAATGGAGGCTGTATCTAAATCCATCTAGACAATCAAGCACTGATCTTTTCAACTAAACCCTCCCATTTTTTTGCCCAGAAAACAGTCACTGCCCAGAAAGACACCTAAGCATTTCATCCCTTCTGTGTTCCACTGCAGCGCAGACGGTAATGTTGGCTTCTCTTTACTGTTCCACTCCTCCAGTAATAAACCCTCAGATTTTGACTAATTGACTTATGCGGGAGATGAAGTGTGATATCATCAGTGTATGCTGACAATATAACTGAATTAGTTATGTTCTCTGAAAAGGTTAGCCCTGAGAGACCCTGCTTGAGCTGAATTAATAGATGCCCAATGGTCAGGGAATACAGCATTCCAGATAAGAGACAACTTTATCATATACCTCTCTGAACAGAGACAGATGGGCTGGGTCCAACACCTACCTTTAACAGAACACTGGCTCCAGAATACAACAACTTGATCCATGAAATATTTTTTTTCCAAAACCAAAACCTTCATTTTAAAAAAAAAAAAACAAATAATAATGATCAACCCTATCAAAAGCCTTCTCTTGCTCTAAAGAAAGAAGGCCAATGTCCAGCTCCTGGAGCTTATATATATATAGATAATGTCCAGTATCAAAAACAGATTATCCTTGATTGTACGGTCAGGAGCACAATATGTCTGGCTATAAAGTACAACAGTATCCATATACTCTTTGAGTCTATTTGAAAGACATTCTGCAATTATTTTATAGTCTGTACATAACAATGAAACCGGTCTCCAGTTTTTCAGTAATCCAATACCTCCCTTTTTGGGTAACAATGTTAGGACAGCCCATCTACAACTCAAAGGTAAAGTCCCAGAATCCAAACAATCTTTAAATACTTCATGCAAATCTTGTCCAATTAGAGTCCAGAACATCTTGTAAAAATCCAAAGGAAGTCCATCAACACCAGAGGCTTTGCCACAGCTGAGCTGCTGAACCCCTGCAGACATCTCATCAAAGATGGAGGACTCCAGAGAGGTTATCTGTGTTTCACCCAGCTGAGGAAGTTTCTCCAGTATCTCTTCCACACAGTCAGAGTCACAGTTCTCCGCACTGAACAGGCCACTGTAAAAGTCTATGGCCAGCTTCCTCATCTCTGATGGATCAGTTGTTATTGCCCCATTTGGAAGCTTTAGATGCATCATCACATTATTTTTTTCTGATTTTTCTCTCAAGCTTAAAGAAAAAAGAAACTGGAGCATCTATAGCTTTGATGGTCAAGGTTTAGTTCTGATTAAATCACCGTTTGCTTTCTCATGTAAACACCTACCTAAAGCCTTCCTCCTACTCTCCCAGGTCCTGCTACTGCCATCATTGCCAGTAATCACTTCATCTTCTAATATCTTAATTTATTTCTCTAATTCTTCAAAGCAGATTTTCTCTATAGCTGATGTGTATTGTATGTATTGCTGAGAGAGAATACTAATTTGTGTTTTTCCTACCAACCACCACCAAGCCAAGTTTTCAAAATATTTCCTTCTCAGCCTCGATTGACTCCAAAAGTCAGATAATAACTGACAGAAAGTGCTATCATGTGTTAGCCGTACATTGAAGTGCCAGTAGGGACAGTGTTGAAATTGAACTAGTAAGGAAAAATCTGCCACTACTAAATGGTGATCTGAAAAGCCAACAGGTGATATCCATCCATCCATTATCCAAACCACTTATCCTGCTCTCAGGGTCGCGGGGATGCTGGAGCCTATCTCAGCAGTCATGGGGCAGCAGGCAGGGAGACACCCTGGACAGGCCGCCAGGCCATCACAGGACCCAACATGTGATATTGTGGACTTAATTAATCTGTTGTTATATGTTTGATTTTGATAAATACTATCCAATTTGGCTGCCCCAACACTGCCCTCAACAGCTTTCACCCATGTGTACTGCTTAACTGCTGGGTTTTGTTTCCTCCAAACATCCATGGGGTCATTTTCTGCAATCAACTTGGACAGAATGAAGCTGACGGTGGATGAGGCTCTCTTGAGGTTTTGTCAACTGTAGGATGTGTAGTGCAATTCCAGTCTCCTCCCACTACAAATATTGAGCTACTATTGAACTGTTTAAATTTGTTTTTCAGTTTGTTAAACAATCTCAAATGATCAGTGCTAGAATTATAAGCATACACATTTATGAACACAAAAGGTATATCTCGGGTTGTTGCCTGAACTACTTGGGATTCTGCCCTGTTCCACTTCACATGTAAAAAAAAAAACTGTTAAAAGGAGGCACTGCGAGAAGAGAACAGCTACACCCGTACTAAGGTTGGTACCATGGCTCCAAATCCCCCCCCAAAAAAACCCAAAACAGGGCTGTCTAACTCACTTCCCACCCTACTGCACATCTATGTTTTTAGCACTACTCAGCTCAGCTACCATACTTTGCTTATCTGTCCCATCCTTAATTTATATCTAAAATGTCTACCCGCAAATTTTAAATAAAAAAAGAAAGAGAAGAAAAACAAGACAGTAAAACCTTTCTGAGAGGAAAACACCTTTTTGTGCATCACCCATTTTTAATTTTGTGCATTTAAAAGAACATTTCCTCGCTTTTCACCCTATGTTTAGTCAGAATCTTCTTTAGACAAAACCTCTTCTGTTTACTAAGCTCTTCATATCCAACTGTTTTTCTAATCTTCATAACTGAGTGAACAAAACTGCCCACATTAAAGAAATCTGTTATTTTCACAGATTCTGCCATAAGTTTCATCAAGGAAATCATTAATCTTCTTTAATGAATATGACTGCTGATCATCCTGTGACACAATATCAGTAAATTGTGATAGGCTATCATCCTCTAAAATCCTCATCTCTATTTTTAGCATTTTCATAGTGTGACTCACCTGTTGCAGAAACCTGACTCTCAGCCTCAACTGTCTTGTTTCTCACTGGTTCTGTCTGTCCTCTGTCTCTGTATACATCCATAGCCTGTGCTTCAGTATCACTTAGATTACCATCATTTTCATTATTGCGGTCTTGCTCAGTTGCTTTATTTCCCTTTAACCCAGGTTGCAAATCACCAGTTGTGGTATCTCCCACTGCCTGCTACGCTGTTTGTGGGTTACCACTCTTAGCGTTGCCTCCAGGCTGTGGCTCACCTGAACTGCTGCCCACTGTGGGCTCCCTTTGTGGGCAGGATGAGCATTTGTGGCCGACATCGCCACATTCAAAACATTTCTTACTGTCAGAACTTGCATACACATTGTAGAAACCATTTTCATATTTGACTCTAAATGACACTTCTAGATGTTGTGAAGAATTGTTTGAATACATGAATGCCTGTCTCCGCAGGAAGTGAACATGCTGTAGTCTAGCATCTTTACAACCCAAACGAACCGCTCTGAACCCACAAGCAAACTTTTTAAAATGACTCAGTTCTCTTTCAAGGAGTTTGTTAGGTATAAACAGAGGTATGCCTGACATGGTAATACATGTCGATGGCACAAACAATTGCGAGACAGCTATAAACAGATTGTCTAGCTGCCAGGTCTTTCTCAACCAACAGGTGGATGAAACGCTCCTCTTGGACAAAAGCCATGACAGCTTTATTCATCCGAGAGACTTATGTGATATTTTCATGGCCAACCTGTTCTCCAAAGGCCAGGAGAATCTGTTAAACAGTTTACTGCGAGTCAGCCATGACTCTAACCCCGTGTCTAACAAGGGGGGGGGGTGAACACCCACTAGGGAAGGACACCATATTGCACATCACCAAACCCCCATCAGCTACTCTAGTCACTTTCCAACAACCAGCAACGAAGTAAAAGCAAACTCCTCTTACCTTACCATGTAGAGAAAGGTGAAACGCAGAAAAACTGAACTACCCCAAAAAAACCCCCCAAAAAAACCAAAAACACTTGAGCTCATTCAACACCCTCATTCATGCTCATACACCCAACGTCCCAACATGCAGTGCAGAGAGAGAGAGGGAGGGAGATTTGAGATTTAAGTTGATCAATTCAAGTCAATGTCCTGTCTCCATAATATGGTAAGGTGAGAGTTTCTGCCTTATTGTGGAGATGAGATTAAATCTTCTTCCTGTGATCAACGGTGACGATAACCTGGAAAGGTCATCAGATGTTCACATGTCCTGCAGTGAGGCTGATAATCATGTCAAAAGCAGGGTGTTTCCTCTGAGGAGCCTTCTGTCTGTTTGATGTTAATTTAGCACTTCTGTGTGGAGTGAGGGAGGGCTGCTTTGCAAACCCAATTAGTATATGAAAAGGCTATTGATTCTCTGGTGGAGTTTTCAAGGAGGGAGGGGGAGATAGATAGATAGATAGATAGATAGATAGATAGATAGATAGATAGATAGATAGATAGATAGATAGATAGATAGATAGATAGATAGATAGATAGAGCAAGAGAGAGAGAGAGAGAGCGCGAGAAAGAGAGAGACAGAGACAGAGTCCTTGCTACAATCAGTTTAGGATAGCAGTTATAGCGATAAAGGATAAGACAGAAAAAAGGGGGGAGAAAGGACTAAGAAGAAGGATGTAGCCCAGAGAGTGTTCCAAGGAGTGTGGGAAGCAGACGCTAGCAGTGTGTATGTGCGTGTGACATGTCCACTTATATGTGTGTATAGTTGTCCACCTGTGATTGCACAGGATTGATCCCAATAAATTCTGATTTCTGAGAGCCGTGAATTTTTCCAGTGCCTCCAAGCAGCAGACAGGCAGCCACCCACGGGCCCCACAGCTGTGCAGGCAACGTACGACCAAGAGAATAGCCGGATCCCAAAGCATCACAACCCCAGAGGAACACCGAGCCCACAGGGTGCCAGGAGCCCACAGAGCAACAGTCCTGCATGCCCCCAAGGAGCACAAGCCAGTCCCCAAAGACACAAGCTGGGCCTGCACCCCCAAGGTACACCCCCACCATCAACCCCAAGGCATAGACACAGCGCACACCTGCAGGTGCAGGACACAAGCTGCGGATGGCAAGCAAAGACCACTGGCCCGGAGCTGGGACCTACAACCAACAGACCGACACATCTCCAGGACCACCCACCCAGTGGGCAGGCCGGGGGGGGGGGCATGCCCATCTATGGCTGACATAGGGGTGAGGCCCACCGCACTACCACCATATAGATGCCCCCTTGAGCCGCACGCACCGAGCACACGCTCACATAGCCAAACACACCCGTCCCAGACAACAAGTGGGAATCATCCAGGCTTATGATAATGATAATAATAATAATAATAAAGATAATAATAATAATAAGGCAGCAGCATACCTGCACTGGAAGATCTGCAGGAGTTACAAGATCAAGACGACTGAGAAGTGGTACGAACATCAGCCAAAAACGGTCACTGAAAACAATGATGTCACCATCCTCTGGGACATGCCCTTCCACACTGACAGAGAGATAAAAGCCAACAAGTCCGACATCGTTATCAAGGACAGGAAGCAAAACAGGTGCATGCTCATCAAAATGGCAATACCATCCGGGGGAAAAAAAAAACGCACCTCAGTGAAAGTCACAGAGAAGCTGATCAAATACAAAGAACTGGATATTGAAATCAACAGGATGTGGGGAATGAAGACCGAAACAACACCAGTGGTCATCGGAGCTCTAGGACTCATGAAGAAGGGAATGCAAAAGTTCACCAACCATATCCCAGGCAACATTAATATCTGTGTAGTCCAGAAGATTGCCCTACTCGGAACAGCTACATATTACGACGAGTACTGTCAATCAAGTGACATCTGCCCTATAGTGCCTCAGGTCCATAGTTTGGACCTGAGACAGGATATAAAACAGGACACGTGAAAGAAATAATAATAAGTATAATAATAAGACTAATAATAATATTTCTGAATCAAGAACCTACCCAGCGTCCACAAATACCTTGCATGGGCCGACAATGACATCATCAAGAATCCAAAGAAATGCCCCAGATGGCTCACATGGAGAACCACGTACCTGCTCCCAAAGACAGAGACACAGAACCCAAAGAATTACGGACCCATCACCTGCCTACCAACAATGTACAAGATCATCACCTCCATCATCACAGAGAGGACCTATAGCTTCCTTGCCAAAAACAACTTGTTACCAGCAGAACAGAAGGGATGTAAGAAAGGTAGCTACGGACGCAAGGACCAGTTACTCATCAATAAAGCCATATTGCAAGAGGTCAAATCAAAGAAAAATAACTTGTCAACAGCATGGATTGACTACAGGAAGGCATTTAATAGCATGCCACTCCTGGATAGAGAAGAGCCTCAAGAAACAGGGTCTGCCCAACAGCTGTCAAATTCATCATGGAGCGCATGAAGATCTGGAAGACCACCCTGAATCTCCATCATGCAGAGGGGTTGTTGACATCGAGACCGATCAACACCAGAAGTGGAATCTTCCAAGGGGACTCACTCACCGGTGAACTTCTGCCTTGCACTAGCGCCACTCAGCAATCTATTGAACAACAGCAGCTATGGGTACAAATCACAGAATGGCAAACTGACCCACCTGTTCTACATTGATGACCTCAATATGTTTACCAAGGATGGCAATCAGCAGAAGGGCCAACTCACCATTGTCAAGACCTTCAGTGATGACATCAAGATGGAATTCGGAATCGACAAGTGTGTCAAAACCACTTTCAAGAAAGGAAGACTTACCAAGACTGCAGACGTAGACTTTGACACTGACACTGTAATCAAAGAGCTAGACCAAGATGGCACATACAAGTACCTAGGAGTGAACGAAGGAGATGGCATACAAAACTCAACTATGAAGGAGAAGATCCGGAAAGAGTACCACAGGAGAGTGCATATGGTACTGAAGAGTGAACTCAATGTGGCTAACAGAATTGAAGCTATCAACACCTTAGCAATACCATAGTGTACAGCTTCAACATCATCAATTGGAAACTGAACGACATCAAGAGACTAGACACCAAGACAAGAAAGATGCTTACCATGGAGAAGATGCACCACCTGAAAGCAGATGTCGACAGGCTGTACCTACCAAGAGCTTCAGGAGGACGAGGCCTAGTCCAAATTGAACTGACCTTCAAAACTACAACTATCGGGCTGGATGCATACCTGACAAAAACAGATGACCCACTCCTCCGAATAGTAAAACATCAGATCTACTCCATCAATGAAGAAGCTGCACAATTCAAGAAAGAGCTTGATGTTCCAGAAACCCCACCGACAGAAAATGACACAACCACCATCTACACCAAACGAGTAAAGCAGAAGGCAAAACACCATGGCCAGCAACAACTGCAAAAACCTGGGAGGACAAAGCAATGCACGGGAAGTACCCAAAAAGAATGAAAGATGCAGATGTGGACCAACAAAAGACACAACAGTGGCTGAAGAGCACAGGGCTGAAGGCAGAGACGGCGGGCCTGATAATCGTTGCACAAGACCAGAGCCTGGCAACCAGATCCTATCACCATCACATCATCAAAGATGGAACAGACCCATAATGCAGAATCTGTGGAATGTATGAAGAAATCATCAACCACATTGTCTGAGGCTACCCGGAACTGGCAAAGACCAAGTACAGATACAGGCACAACAAGGCAGCAGCATACCTGTACTGGAAGATCTGCAGGAGTTACAAGATCAAGATGACTGAGAAGTGGTTACGAACATCAGCCAAAACCAGTCACTGAGAATAATGATGTCACCATCCTCTGGGACATGTCCATCCACACTGACAGAGAGATAAAAGCCAACAAGCCTGACATCGTTATCAAGGACAGGAAAGAAAAGAGGTGCATGCTCATCAACATGGCAATACCATCCCAAAAAAATACCTCAGTGAAAGTCACAGAGAAGCTGACCAAGTACAAAGACCTGGATATTAAAATCAACAGGATGTGGGGTATGAAGACCGAAACAACACCAGTGGCCATCGGAGCACTAGGACTCATGAAGAAGGGAATGGAAAAGTTCACCAACCGTATCCCAGGCAATATCAACATCTGTGTAGTCCAGAAGATTGCCCTACTCAGAACAGCCCACATATTACGACGAGTACTGTCAATCAAGTGACATCTGCTCTATACTGCCTCAGGTCCATAGTTTGGACCCGGCTCTACAGGATGTAAAACAGGAAACATGAAAGATATGATAACAATAACAATAATAACAATAATAATAATAATAATAGATAGAAAAACAAGAAAAATATGCACCTTAGAGAGGATGCACCACCCAAAATCAGATGTGGATAGATTGTACCTCCCCAGAAACAAGGGTGGCAGGGGTCTACAGGATATAAAACAGGAATTACGAAAGAAATAATAATAACAATAATAACAATAATAATAATAATAATAATAATAATAATAATAATAATAATAATAATAGGCAGCACAGTGGCACAGTGGTTAGCGTGGCTGCCTCACAGCAAGAAGGTCCTGGGTTCAAGCCCCGGGGTAGTCAAACCTTGGTGGGTCATTCCGGGTCGTCCTCTGTGTGGAGTTTGCATGTTCTCCCCATGTCTGCGTGGGTTTCCTCCAGGGGCTCCCGTTTCCTCTCACAGTCCAAAGACATATAGGTCAGGTGAATCGGTCATACTAAATTGTCCCTAGGTATGAATGTGTGTGTGTGTGTGTGTGTGTGTGTGTGTGTGTGTGTGTGTGTGTGTGTGTGTGTGTTGGCCTGGCAGCCTGTCCAGGATATCTCCCCGCCTGCCGCCCACTGACTGCTGGAATAGACTCCAGCTTTCCCACGAACCTGAAAGCAGGATAAGCCGTTCAGATAATGGATGGATGGATGGATGGATAATAATAATACCTACTTATTTAATACTTTTCAAATCAAAGTTACAAAGTGCTTTACAATATAAAAAACAAAATGGTACACAAACAAACTGAGGAAGCCTCTTGGATGAGAGGCGAAATGTCTTCACGGATATATACCAAGTTCAGTTGCACTTGATTCAACTCCTTTGGATAACCATGACCTGGATGAATGAGAACATTCACAGACATGGTACACAAACAATGATACAAAAATTCAAAAACTTTTTAAAGTTAAACAACACCAGGAAGGAAATATAAAAGCATGATGAACTATATATGAGGAAAAATAAAATTAGTACAATAAACAAATACAAAATAATCTCTAATCAATACATAGTAATAAAATGTAAATTATATAAACAAATGGTAAATTCAAACACAAAAATCCCAAATAAGTACAAAAGTATGTTTTCAAGAGGGATTTAAAAGAGGATAGGGAGCTTGCCAATCCGATCCCCTCAGGGAGGTTGTTCCAGAGTGCGGGGGCCCTAAAGAGAAAAAGACCGGTCACCCTTGGTCCTCAGCCTAGATTGTGGAATGGCTGGAGCACAGCCTTGATTGAGAACCTTAGGTTGTGACCAGGCACATATGGTGTCAGAAGATCTGAAATGTATTTGGGTGCAAGTACAGAGCGAGCCTTAAAAATTATCAATTATATCTTTAATCAATTAAAAAATATACCGGGAGCTAACGAAGAGAAGTTAAAATAGGAGTAATGTGCTCTCTTTTTTTTTTTTTTGGTTTGGTGAGGAGTCTGGCCACTGCATTTTGGATAAGCTGTAAATTATGTAGACTCTCTTGACTTCGACATGCATAGAGGGAATTACAATTGCCCCAATAAGAGGAAATAAAAGCAGGTATGACAGTCTCTAAATTTCTACTGGATAAAATTGAACTGATCTTGGAGAGTCTCCTGAGCTGCAAAAAGACATGACTGATCAACTTATCATACCTGAACCACTCACACTCCCCCTGGCCAGCCAACCTTGCTCTTGTAGTGCATGTTGTTTGGAGCATGGTTTGTGTGAATGTGTGTGTATACTAAGATAGTTTCATTGGGATTAAAATTTCAGGACATTGTTGAGATGCAAGCAGGGGTAGGAGTATTGTGGGCAAGATCTCAACTGGCCACCTCTTCCCCGACCTGTGGCTTGCACATCACCTGTCCCTAGGCCTGTCATTTGTTGTGTGTGCCAGAATTGGGATAGAGGCACAGCAAAGCCAATGCAGGAGTGCAGCTGGCCGGACAGCAGCCATCTAGAGCCCCAGCCCCCCACCCCCCAGGACCGGCCTGCAGCTAATCCCTGGTACAGGAGGGCAACCCACCTGCAGCAACCAGCTGGGGGCACTTGGCATCTCACCAAGTGCCTCCAGCATCCCCCCAACCAGGACCCCACCGCCACACACGCAGGCCATGGATCTGTCCTCAACCTGTTTATAAGGTTGGGAATACCTGCAGTCAGCTGAGACCGATGAAGTCAATTAGATGAGTGATGAAACGTTTCTCCCACTAAACTTTGTGCCCAGATGAACTGATTCAATTTCTGGGATTGTTAAAGGTGTATTCATCTAATGAATGATAAACTGTCAAACTGTGAAACATTTCTCTGTATGTACATCACTTTGAAAATGTGATTGTTTCCATTAAAGAATAATGGTTTGCCCTTTTACTCAAATTTGTTTTGGATTTTTGTGGATCAAATCTCTAAAAATTAAGTTAAAGCACCTCAGTAGCTGGGTAAAGTAGAATATAAAGTTCCAAGGGGAGGAGTAATGAAATGGGGCTTTACAAAGAACTACACAGGGGTTACAAAATGTTCTATTAATGGTCTGTATCACAACTTCCACAATTCATTCTGCAGTGTTGTCTTTAGAGAAAAAACTACGAGTTGCTCTTAATTACACACCACCACTATTTCTTGCACCACAGGAGAGTGGTAGAAAAAAGACAACAGGATTAATATGAAATGTGTAGGTTAAAATTATTCTATTCAGTGGGATGTCACCAGCTATATCGGCATTGTACCAGAAAGCAATTCTGTAGCTGCCAGAGATAATGTTGAGAATTCTGCTCCTGAAGTGGAGGATGTGATGCTGAGCACAGACAATTACCTGTAACAAAGCGTTTAAGAAACACTGGTAGAAAAGCCCTCTCTTCAACAAATGTGGGCATACATTTAATTTTTAAGATTGGGATTTAGGAGACCAAATTTAGAATATTGGGGCCTCTGACAATACGTGAAGCCTGATATTGTTTTTGTCATTTTAATGTGAAGTTTGAGATATGTTATGAAAATTCCTGTTTTGAAAAAGCAAAGTCTGGCACACACACACACACACACACACACACACACACACACACACACACACACACACACACACACACACACATATATATACATATATATATATATATATATATATATATATATAAACACAAATTCCATAATTATTCTATATTCAGTTTGGATCACTGATCAAAGAGGACATACCAACCACATAAGCATACATCTAATAACAATACATCTGATTATTGGCATTAGGCACTCCAAACAGGAACATTACAGGAGCTTTCACAATCCAACATTAAAACAGTAAATACAACAATGGAGGCGGGTACCTGAATGTAGCATTCTCTCTTCAAGGAGGAAAAAAAAGAAGAAAAAAAAAGGATGGATTAAAAAAAAGGATAAATATTATTGTGCTTGTGTGTTGTCTCTTTGTATTTGTCTGTATTTTTTTTCTTATTTCTTGTTCACTACAGCTGAACCTGTCACAACACTTGACTGCTCTGACTTGGAATTGCTCAGGATCCCATACAGATATTAAGGCAATACATATAAAAAATGTTTGTTGACATTTTGTCAGCACGTCGATCAGGGTGGTTCAGATTTGTTTTGTGAACCTGTCACACTACATGATAATCTGAAATGCCAATCTGAGATCAAGAACTTTGCCCAGTGGTATAACAAACACCACCACATCCTCAATGTTAAAAAAATGAGAATAGAAGGTTTTTGACCCCAAATTCATTAGAGACCACTCGCCACTCACACATAGCTCAAGGGACCTCTTACATACACAGTCACATGGATAACAAATTGACACGGGACATTTAAGTAGACCGTTCTTGCTCAGGGCCCAACAGAAGTGCCACTTTCTGCATAGGCTGAGGGTATTCCTTGTCAATCAAAGCGCCGTTGCTCTTTGACAATGATTTAGTTGAAAGCAGCCATGGCTTCTCAGCCTGGTTTGGATTACATGCAGAGATCCATGAAAATCACAGGGGCTTGACATTTGCTTC
Organism: Lampris incognitus; assembly: GCF_029633865.1. Lineage (NCBI taxonomy): Eukaryota > Metazoa > Chordata > Actinopteri > Lampriformes > Lampridae > Lampris > Lampris incognitus. The sequence goes on along the minus strand of NC_079212.1, from coordinate 107,674,474 downwards.
CTTTTCTCTGTTCTTCTTATCATACCAAGGCTACCATGAAACTTTCCACAGCCTTCCATAACACTACGCTAAAAATCAGTCACTGCAGTAATTATGGTTTACTGTAAGGCAAAAACCAAGGGAGTAAAAAAAAAAAAAATCATTATTTCATAATTTTATCACCAAACAATACATTTTCATAGCTTTTGCAAAACACTTTCAATTTGTCTAGGTACACTGACAAATTCACAAGCCTTAAATCGATAAAGTGACATAAAAAGAAAAGTGCTTAATTTGCAGACACATGGTTTTCACCTGATAGTGACGTTAAAAAAACACACACACAGTATGCAAATACAGGTAGTCTTAATGAGTCACCATTTCAACTTGGTGAAACTTTTAGCTGTGTTGAATGTAAATCACTCTTCCGGGAAAATTAATAGTGAGTTTTAAACATGACATTTTATAGTCACAGTGTTATAAGACATCCACTGCGGTCGAGTCATCACTGAAACAGCTGTGATGTCTGCACTGACAACAGCGCTGCAATTCTCCTGCAAGGATTTATTATGAGACAAAATACCATTTCACAGGCAAAAAACAAAACAAAAAATAAAACAACAACAACAACAAAACAATTGGAGAGCAACAGATTATTCTTTTGAAAACCTGTAACTATATGGTACAGAAATGAACCTTTGTTGCACATGAATTTCCCCCTTCCCTGAAAATGTTAAAAATAAAATAAAAATCATTTAGACAATTCACTGACGGCAAGATTGGTGAGTGGCTCTTCACAATTAGCAGGCAGGCCACCCACTGGAAGCTTAAGTTGGGAAAAAACTGAAAAGGCACAATGGTAAAAACTATGAAAATATGACCGAGGCTGTAAATAGCCAGAATCATCCTTTAGGAGGACTTCACCTCCAATTATTGGAATTGGTTATTTAAGGGGTAAATCATCCCCAGTATTTTTCAAGGTGTATCTCAACTTTGTGTGTCACTACACTTTGCAGTTATGTCCATAACTGCAGTGGATGTGAAATGCAACACAAAACCAGTTGTTAGCTCTAGGATTTGAAACCGAGATTTGTGATCAGATATACTGACACTAACATAATATAAAATTCCCCTTATAAATGGCACAATTTATTGGCACTAACCGGTGAAGACTGGGCCTGTGCAGTGGAAAATATTGGCTTCCCAAAACCTATCTAACCCTAACCTAAAATCTAATGTAAGGGGTTAACTCATTTACAGTCAATGGAAAAGCCTCATGAATTGAGAACTACTGGGGTAACTTTTTAGCCTGGGGCAACTTAAATTACCACATAAGTTCCCCCTTTTAGCTTCTAATTCCTTATAGATAGATAGAAATGGAACAAAATTGGTATGAAAGTGAACTTTTCTTTAATAATCTGTGTGAAACTCTACAGAGAGTGCTGTTAACGTTCATCGTTGCATTTTAAGATCTAGGTCCTAAGATTATCTCTTCATCTTTAAGTTCTTTGAGTGAAAAAAAAGGAACACATGATTGTGACACATTTATTAATATGATTAATTACTTTCAGACGGGACATCTTGTACATGAAAGAATGATTTATGATTTCTTCCTAGTTCTCCATGAGAAAACAATACTAGGGGAATTATCGGCACTTGGGAATCTTCGTAACACAAATTAATGATCACATCACACCGCAAGCTGGGCCAAACCCTGTTGAATTACATTCCTTAACGGCCCTTTTCAAAACCTTAATCAATTTATGACAAAACAATAACTCAATGTTGTGGTGTGGAAGCCCAGAGAGTATGCTGTCATTGTGCCATAATTATTATGTGAGAGAGAAATCATTGAGGATACATTTGTATTTTCACCTTGATAAAACAAGTTTAGTATCCTGTCTTCATTTCAGTCATTCAGAGGTAAAGATGGCAGTTGCTTTGTGTGAACACCTGATGCGTACCAGAAGTTTAAGTAGCTAATTGAATAGTCCATGATGAAATGTGGTTATAAACTACATATTTTGGATATGTTAGAGAAAAGCAGCAACATTAACTATTTACACTAAAACAACTTACAAAAATGCTGTTTCCACATAATGGGCATAATTATAATTGCATCACTAGAATCTCATAAATGTTGCGGTCTATGTAGTTTTGGCTAAACAGACACACATGAGTATAACAAATGTAATTTAAAGTTCAAAAATAAAATAAAAATAGAACAAGAACTTTTAACATTAAACAAGAAAGCAATTGGACATATTTAAGCATCCAATTTGCAGCTAAGCAATGGTTAATGTTATACAGGTTATGGTGGCCCACAAGGGCAAATACGTTGCAAAAGCGAAAGCACAAACATCAAGGGAAATGTGCTCTAAATACAGATATGCTGCAAAGCGTATCTGGATTTGGAGCATACAAAGGTCTAAAGCAAACACAATAGTAGAAATGCACTGCAAGAGAAGTAGCATACTACAAAATGCCAACACATACAAATAGGAAATGCAATGCAAGTACAGCATTGCTGCAAATAATCAGCACTCCAGCTACAGAATTGAAGTGCTGATAAACATGTTTGGTCTGCCCCTGATCGAAATAGAGGCTATGGACAGAATATTTGAGCGGTACAGTCTACAATGGACCACATCCTTCTAATTCTGAGCTGGCCAGATGACCAAATAGACTTATTTATTAGTCTACAATTACTGTTATTGACTGGCCAACAACCACTTAGGTTTTTATTTTTATCTTATTTTATTACTTTATTGATCCCCTGGGGAAATTCTTGTTGTTTTAATCAATCAATCAAGTTGCATTTTATATAGCGCATGAAAAAAAAAAGTTCAAACCTCTTTAAGAAATAGTCAAGTATAAACTGGAGCCATTGTGCCTCACACCACTCAAATATAAGCAGTATTTTTTCTCTCAGCTAGCCATTGTAAAGTCAGAATATTCCTTTATTACAATGTTATATTATATGTAATTAATTAGGCAATTTGGTGTGGTAGCTGGCTATGCCATAGATGATGGATAATTACCCTGCTCTGTAGAGCCCCCACCTCTGTTTTTTTTTTTTAACTCATGTGCTTGAGTGGATACTACCGGGCTATGACCACTCCTCTAGTGTGTGTGTTACAGGGAGATTTGGGCCTTCTGGAGGTTGGTGGACCTCACACATGGCCAGATGACATCACCTACCTCACACAACATTCTAGTTTTGAAAATTGCTGTTTCCACCCATCTGTGCTGTAGATAGCATATCTCGCCTATTGCCAGCATAGAAATAATTTATACAACTGGCATATACATTTTTATTACACACTGCATCTACTGAGATGGCTCCTCTGACCAATTTTTCCTCTTCCAGACACCAATACAATGGATACTGGGGCAGGTGGTTTGCTTTGGACGGTAGGTAGGCTGCCTACATAACTCACTGCGTGTTTCTCTCACATTTACGCTGGGAGGTGGTATCCCAGAACATGGATCCCACATCATGCCCCGTTGAACTGGGACTCCCTTTCTCCTCTCTTCTTAGAAAGATGCCTGGTTGCTTCTACCATATTAAAGTCTATGCTTAGCGCCTTCAGGTGGCTGCAAATAATTTGGTGCCACTGTTTACAGTCTCTGCTTAATGTGGATGGAAGGGGTCGTTTCATTCTGGGCTCTGCTGGTTGCATCACCTCATCCCATCAGGCAAAGCTAGACAGCGAAGCCTACAAGACCTAGAACAATAGCTACATATTTTACCGCTACATTGTAGCGGGGTTCTTCTAGTAGCTACATATTTTAACTCAAGTTCTCTGATCATACGCAAAGTCATGTTCTTCTGCACCCTACCATCCACATGTTTCATGAAAGAAATATTGGAAGAGCAAATGGGGCTGGTGGGCAGTGACCAGTGAGTAGGTGCTTGTACAAAAATTTCCGTGTGGTGCTCTCCGCATGGGATTGGACCTATAACACAAAGTGAGACAATTATGCCTGTGATCATAAAACTTCAATTACAACACATAACTATCACTTTTATGAGAAGAGCATTGAAACTCAGCTCACCTCAATAATTGACATTGTGGTGGCGTGCCAAAGACTGGCATTATAGCAATCACCCAAAGTTCAATCTCTCTGATCCCATCTACTGATGACCTTTTGAAAGCACAACCAATGTACTTACAGCATGATTTAACTATAAGAAATCAGTTATATGCAGATACCAGAACCAAAGAAAATGTGGGAGGCAGAAGAAACAAAGCGAGTAGATTAGCACTGAAGCGTATTTTTTTCCACATTTTCCTTTAATTCCCATTGCTCCCTTCTTCTCTAGGTCTGTTCCTGCACTGCCATGATGCTATTGGATCATGCTACTAAAATTATTATCGTGTGTAGGATGATGTGGTGAGAAAACGCCCCCAATGCTTTTCATGTGAAATGGTCCTAACTCTTACCGAGAGATAAATGCTTTTCATGTGTGTTTTCAAAACATACCATAAAGGGGAGATGGTGAATAAGCTAAAATTACACCCATAATGTTATAGCAGCTTCCATCACACTTTGTGGACTCCAATTATTCACTATGGCAACCGGGGCCATATATGTATGTGTCTTTATTTCCAGGGTTTTACTTAGTAGTCCTACCAACACTATTTCACACCAGTTCTCACAACAAAAAAAAAAAGGAGACAGACAGAAGGAGACAGAAGGAGAAATCTAGGGAGAATGGAAAGGGATGAATTAGACAAAGACTGAGAAAGAGAGTATTTCAGGGACAGAATGAATGGGGATCAAACAGAAATACGAAACTTGAATTCACACAGTGGAAAAAAAATGAAATGGGAGTGAGTGTGCAAGGGTAGACAGAAAAGAGAGATTTTAATTGATAGAAATAAAGACAATGAAAGAGAAGGAAAGGCAGGAGTGGAAAACATTAATAAAAATAGATTTGCTTGCTTTCTTAATTCCATATCCCAACTGTCGCCATAAAAGAACAAGCACATGGCATGGATGTGTTTGAGTGTGTGTGTGTGTGTGTGTGTGGTTGTGTGTGTGTGTGTATGTGTGTGTGTTTCTATGCATGTGTGTGTGTGTGCGTTTCTATGCATGTGTGTAGAAGTCTGTCTAAAAAGATGCAAATGTGTGTACAGCAACTGACAACTCTCCCTGTGTGTGTGTGTGTGTGTGTGTGTGTGTGTGTGTGTGTGTGTGTGTGTGTGTGTGTGTGTGTGTTATCTGCACTTTTTACAGAACATTTCATAAACCCCACTCATGGTGTTCAGCATTGAGGGAACCAAGCACTACATGGCAACTTGACTCACCGAGGAGGTGGATACGATTCACTGGGGTGCTTTTTCTCCCTCTTTTATTCTATAGAAAAAACATTCAAAATACAACACACATATATACCAAACCAATACGGAAATAAAACATCTCACAAACCCATCAAACGCTACAGAATCAAAGATGACAACACAGGTCGACAAAACAGAAAACAGTGAGGTAACCTGTTGGCCTTGGCATGGCTTCCAGCCTACAGACCCCCCCCCCACCAAATCAAAGAAATCAAACAAAAAATACACATATACCACACACAGTATACTGTTTAACCAAAATCCAACATTAGCCTCCCTCCATCCCCAATCACAACAAAAGTGTTCCCTTCTAAAAATCCACCAACAAACTCTTCTTCTCTAACATAACCAAGCAACATATTAACATCTCTTTCGATTATACAACTAAAAATATTCCACACCTCAGCTTTCCTCTTTTCATGATATATTCCTCCTTAGCTTGACAGCAAACGTTGCATGGCTTATAACATAATTTAATAAATTAACATTACATCCGTTCACTTTGCCAGCCACCCCAAACAACCACAATTCTCTCCATTCCATTCTGTCAACAAACCCACCTCTCAAACATCTATTTATTAATTCTTTAATTTTCAACATGTATCTCTCCAGCTCACAACATTCAACAAACTCACACATACGTAAATGTTTCCCTTCCCACACCACACACATCACATTCTTTCTTCACATTCACATCAAACTTACAATCATTAGATTATTAAATTATTGAATACCCTATTGTGTCATAATAAAGTCAAAATTCTCACATTTAACACTGTTCCAGTTCAACCTCACATTCCTCCTTATCCTCCCTACATCCATCTCATTCATAACCCTCTCCCACACTTTCTCCGCAGTCGGTCTTCTCGCTTCTCCCCCTCTTAACATCTATACATCACTTTCGTTTTCACACTCATCAGACTCACTCTCCTCTCTCCTTCTCCCACATGCATTTCTATCCCCTCTTCCTCATCCAACACAGCCTCTCTCTCAATCATACTAACCCATTCTCTCAGCACCCCCCTCTTGATCTTTCCAAATATCCTCTCCGCCGTTCCCAACCACGTTTCATCATCCCTTCCCCTCACGTCATCTATCACTACCTGTGCCCTCATAAACCCTAGTACATATTCAAACACTAAATCCCTTATCCCTCTAAACCCCGCTCTCAAAATCACCGTTGTAGATTGTGTTCCCCTCAAATGTGATTTTTTTATTTAAAAACACTGTTTGTTCCCACACCTGCTTCACATTCTTATATTCATACTGCACACATTTCACAAACTCTCCCCATGCTTCCAACACCTCCTTGTAAAACTCAGACACTCCACTCAACATAAGTTTCTTCATTTGCATATACACTCCACTCTCCCCACACCCTCCACATTTATAAATTGCGTCCCTTAAAAACACCTTCCATATATGATCTCTTTTGTTTCTTAAGTATCTAACCCATTTTCACCCTACGTGCTTTCTTTTTCACCCCTAAATTGATTAACTTCAACCCACCGTCTTCATGGTCATTTTCCATCAACTCCTTTGCTATCCTAACTCCCTTCCCATCCCACAGAAAATCACTCACCATTCTTTCCACCTCCTTCAACACTCTCTCAGGCACATCCAACACATTCATTACATACACAATCGCACTCATAACTAATCCATTCACAACTGTCACCTTCCCTTTCAGCTTCAACCCTCTAAGTTTCCAAAACCCCAATGTCTTCCGAATCTTATTCAATATCTATCCATTCTGTATATATCCCCCTTCCTTAGCCTCAATCCCTAAATTCACACCTAACACCCTGAAATAATCCGTCTTTTCTTTTAATCTTATTCCTAAATATTCTCTACTTGCCCCTATATACATAACTTCTGACTTATCTATGTTTACTTTAGCCCCTGATGCCCTACCATACAGCTCTAAACTATCTAATACCTCAATTACACTTTCCTTTTCCTTTACTGTAACTGTCGTTTTATCTGCATACTGATAATCTAAACTCACCTGCCCTCCTGGTAGCTCTATACCCCTAATTCTATCATTTCCCTTCAGTAGTGCAGCTATCTGTTCTGCTGACAAGGAGTACAGCAGAACCGATAGGGCACACCCATGTCTGGCTGACATCTCTATCTTAAATGTGTCTGTGACTATCCCATTGATTTTAATACAACTAACTGCCCTATCGTACATTCTTCTGATCCAGCCTACCAGCCTATGCCCAAAACCAAATTTCTCTAAGACCTTGTATAAATACCCATGATCTACCCGATCAAATGCTTTATTCAAATCTAAACTAATAACTATCCCTCTTTTGTCTCCCTTCATAAAGTCAATAGTGTCTCTGATGCTACTTATTGTGTCTGCTATGTCCCTACCTGGTATGCTGTAAGCCTGTGTGCTTCCCACCACCGTTCCTATAACTCTTTTGATTCTGTTAGCTAACACTCTTGCTAATATTTTATAATCATTATTTAACATGCTAAGTGGCCTATAGTTTTCTAATCTATTTCTACACCCTTTCTTGTAAATAATGCTGACTAACCCTGTTGACATATTACTTGGCATCTCATTCTTTTCTTCTATCCACCTAAATAGTCTATGTAACACTGGCACTAATTCCTCTCTAAACTCTGTAAAATTCACCAATTAAGCCATCTATCCCAGGACTCTTGTTCCGACCTAACCCTGCTATTGTTGCCTCTATTTCTCTTGTCCCTATGTCTCCCTCATACATCTCTCTATCATCATCACTTACTCTGACCTTCACCTTATCTAACACTTGTCCTATGCTGTCTTCATCAATGTGTTCTTTCCTAAATAAATCCCTATAATAATCTTCTACTCTTTCAGCTATCCCTACAAAGTCTGTAATCTCCCTACCATCCTTTCCTTACACCTTTTCTAAATAATTATTCTTTTGTTTCGTCTTTTCTAACCCTAAAAAATACTTCGTGCATTTCTCTCCTTCAACTACATATCTAGCCCTGCTTCTAACTATTGCTCCCATACACCTCTTTTGTTCTATCTCATTCAGTTCATCTTTTATTCTAATTTATTCCCCTAAGTCATAACCTACCTCCCTATCAGCCCTCTCTGCCTCTCTAGTTAGCTCTCCTTTTAGCCTCTCTCTTTTTCTCTCTCTCTTTTTAGCATTGATCTGCTAAAAGGCTAGTGAACAGCACAAGGAAAACATGTTACTGGTATGAGAGTGGATTTGCTTGTTAGGTGCCAGGTGAAGGTAACACAAATGTGCATTTAACAGCGAGAGATAAAATCCCTTCACTGTTCAATATCAAATAAAGGTAGTTTAGTTTTGGATTTATTTATCTTCAGTCTCTTCTGCTTCTTGTTCTACTTTGTTACACATTCCTAGATTGCTAAATTCCCAGATTTTGCAATGTCTAATTGTAAAATAGGGTTTTTACCAATTTAACAGACTAATTGTTATAAGTAGATTAGAAACTTTAAGGAATATAAGTGATTTTAGGAATTAATAAAAGGATAGGGCAAAAAAATAAAGAACATCATTAAGTAATTGACAAATGCTTTGACATTACAAGTCTTACCCTCAACAAATGATGCACTTCAAATTCCAGGTCAGAGCAAAAAGCTAGATTAACACAATCAATCAATACAATCAATAAGTCATCTAAATAGGTGTCTGGGCAGCTGGTCTCAACTTGTGAGTTCAGTGCAGCAGCATTTTTGGAAAATCTGAAAAATCTTAAAATAATATATCATGGACTAAATTAAGGACTAAATTGCACTGAAGGCAGATTGGAGGGAAAGCAAAAACTCTTGGCGTAACTGTTAATCAGTTTCATATTTAAGTTTGAATGTACCCTGAACAAAGAAGTAGGTTGAGGAATGGTGTCCTCATCAGCATATAATGAATCAATTCTGCCTTAAAGCAAGATAATTCAAGGATGATGGCATCTCAAGTACAAAGGAATCGCAGGAAAGGGGGATACCAACTGAGAACAGTGTTCTAGCGGAGAGCTGTGAGGCTGAGGCCAAAGAAAGTATGAATGGAGCACACCTATCTGATGCACATGACCACACAAAGGACAACTCCAGGTGCGCAAGGCCTGGCATTAGTACTGAAAATGGAGCTTGAAGACCATCACATTGGAAGAGGCCCAAAGCTCTTGAGACCAGCAGTGTTTCTTTCCAATAGATATGAGACAAGTGAGGAAGAGGATATGATGAGAAATATGAGATGTGAGAGCCAGGAGGAAACTATGCATACAGATAAAATGGCAGCAATCGAAGAAGAAATGGACTCAATACTGGCTGACGTTGGTACCAAAGATCTTACCAAAATTGTGCTGATCACCATGGTTTGAATTATGGGGGGGGGGGGTCTGACCCCCCTAATAAAGACTTGGTTCTCCCCAAAAGAAGCAAAACCAAAAAATTGCAAATATTAAAATAAATGTCCCATATTCTTGCCTGGAAGAATCTTGTATATGTTTCAGACACCCCTTAAGTGGACCATACCATTTCTTAACCTTGATGTTAGTTGAACGTCTGTCTCATCTACCTGCCTCATCACTCCCATCATTTCAATGGCTCTCATCCTCATTAAAGCCTATGCTTACATGCATTGCACGAGCCAGTGGAAATGATGCAGGTTAATGTAAGTAGCTAGCAGCCTACCTAGGTTAATACACTTTACTCTCTTACTTTCAGAGTTTCTGAATTAGACTGTTTACAGATGAACACTAACATTAGCTAGTTTCTAATTTTGCCTTAAGTTACAGTTTACCTATCTAACATTAGCTAAGTAAAACTAACGTTTGCCTGACCTCCTTCTTTCAGCTTAAGCCCTGTTTCTCACGGGCCACCACAGCGGATTTTATCCTTCCATCGGTACCCTGTGAGGGCACAGCACCAATGGTGGTCATTGTTAACCTGGGCCTCGACCCATCCCATATGGAGCCTTGACTGTTCCGGTATGGTCTTGTCAATCTGCATACTGATTTGGCAAAATTTACATCGGGTGCCCTTCCTGACACAGCCACTAACCCTATGGACGGGGACACAGGTAACGCGATGGATGCCATCCCAGTATTCATGGACTTGTGCCCATGCCTGTCGCCAAAACATTTGCCTTACCTAACATTAGCTAACTAATGTTAGCTAGCACACAGTGTACCCTTTAATTTCCCATGTTGGCTAAAAGCTAGCTAGCTGTACCTATTAGTGATGTGCAGATGGAGTTTTTTCACAGAGTTAGTTCCTTTCAGTTGATATATGCAAATGGATCGAACCTTTCAAACCTTTCACATTTTGACACTTTTCAGTACATGCACGTTCAACAGCAACTGCTGCCTGCCCCACAAAACTTTTCTTCAATGCATTTCCAGTCATCAAGTATAGGTTTACATTGATAAGGATAAGATATTATTTTAATGTATTCATTCAGCATCCCACTTGTATGCAGGTAGACTGTGTAAGCTCAATATGATGTTACAGAAATGTTACTGAACAACAATCTGACATTCTTTTTGAGGGGCAAGTAGCAGGCGTCCTAGTTCGAGATAAATTTTTTCAATCTCATACAGTTTAACCTTCTGTCTGCCTTGACATGATTCCAATTCAATCACTTCTCATTCACTCATATGTACCATTTCAAGAGAATGGCTGATTTGATCTTGTTCAGTGAGGCTGTCTCAACTCGAGTCATTATTGACGTCCTCGTTTGAGACAAAGATTCCCGTTCATTCATTGGTTGATATTGATGTAATATTGATATACTTTAATGATCCCCGTAGGGAAATCACGCTCTGCATTTAACCCATCCGAGCTGTGTAGCTAGGAGCAGTGGGCAGCCATCGTGCAGCGCCCGGGGACCAACTCCAGTTCGTCTTGCCATGCCTCGGTCAAGGGCACAGACAGGAGTATTAACCCTAATATGCATGTTTTAGTGATGGTGGGGGAAACCGGAGCACTTGGAGAAAACCCACCGCAGACACAGGGAGAACATGGGAAAATGGCAGCGTGAACTCATGATGGCCGCCTCACCCAGTTCCGACTATGCAGTGTCTTTATCCATGTCTATGGCTGCGTCTGAGTTTGTGGCATCATGTGAATTATTATGTCTGTGATCATCTATTTCATTTGATGGCTGGCAGAGCTGGAGCTGGATCAGCAGGGAGAGCTTGGTCTGCTGCGTCCTATGGGCCGAGGGATCACGTCCCTGCCTGGAGCTTCACCTGAAAAGGAAATACCGAGGCGAGGGTGATTTGACAGGACACGGAAGCAGAGCAGTCTAAGCTAACTGCTAACCCTCGCAGACCAGCAGTTCCGATAACACCAATGGTGGTCTGGTGGCGGCCTAACCTAGCGTCAACCGTGTAATGTTTTTGTCTGCGTCTGCGTTTGTGTCGTCGTGTGGAGTGCAGGGGAGGTGTATCACAGGTGTCTGGCTGGGAGAGCTAGCGTTGGATTGACTGAGGGAGCCTGGCCTGCTGCTTCCGGTGGGCCCAGGGACCATGGCCCCTGCCTGGAGCTGTGCATGTATAGAAAATATCGAAGTCGGTCTGACAGGATGTGGAAGTGGGGCAGGCTTAGCTAACTGCTAGCCCATGCAGACCGGCAGTTCTGACAGTCATCCTGGCTGGCGTTCATTCTCTGGACAGTGGAATTTTTGGACTGTGTTGCAAATTTACCGAATTGACTACATGTGTGTGTGTGTGTGTGTGTGTGTGTGTGTGTGTTTTTTTTTATTTTGTTCTCTCCATTTTTGTACGTTTTTGGTGGTGTCATTTTGTTTTGGATATATTTTTTTTGTCTTTTGTGTTGCACTGCTGTGGGCAGGGAGAAACGAAATTTCATCTCTTTTGTGTACGAAAGCACATGAATGAGAGGACAATAAAATTTTCCTGATCTCCACACTGAGGACGACCTGCGATGACCCCAAGGTCAACCCCCAGGGTTCGAACTCAGGACCTTCTTGCTCTGAGGCGACCGCGCTACCCACTGTACCACCATGCCGCACGGTTGGTCCGCATGGCTGGCCCTCTTCCTATGTTTTGAGCAACTGCACCACTATTTTAAACAGCATGAGCAGTACCCTTCGATAACAGTGAGTGTGTGTGGACAGTATGAGTGGTAAAAGTCGGGGATTCATGAGCACTGGGTACGTTTGAAAGCAGTAGCGGCCCGTGGCCATAAATACTAGTGGGGCGGACACCGGTTCCAGCTCCTGAATCGCTAGCCATGCCCACTCTTGATATCGTTATTTCAATTAAGTATATTAAATACTTATATTAATTAAGTATAATAATTACTATATTAGAGAATAGACAGTAGCCTACATACCTGTAAACATACCAGCCAGCAGCTCACATAACGCCGCAGTAACCAACACATTTCAAAAATGAACACTAGGCTATCCTTTAACCCGAGTGTAAGTGACGAAAAAAAACACTCGTGATAAACTAAAGCAATGTCTAAAAATAGCTTACTCCAATTATTCATAATTATGAGAAGGACATGACAGTTTCAAAATTGATAAGAAATAGGATAAATGTCCGGTAAATGTCATTGTGTAGGGTTTTCATTACCTTACGGGGACGTTACTGCGGGACGTCCCTGTAACATTCCGAGGACATTACAGGAACATAAGGGGAAAGTCCTCTAGAAGTCCCCATGAGATTCTGGGGACGTTATTGCGGCACAGGGACGTTAGCGGAAAAATCTTCTAGACGTGCCCGTGATGTAATGAAAGCCCTACACAATGCAACATGATATCACGAGATTTAGATCTTATATTGATGAAAATTAATCTATTGAATCGTCCACCAGTGGACGAATGTTTAACTTTTTTCATCCTGCACTGGACGAATTTAAGTCAATGGAGATTTCAATGGACTGTTGTATCATTTCAAAACTGACAGGGTAGATCAATCATGTTGTAACTAGCCAAGATATTGCTGTTCAGTGATCCTATGTGAGTAACGTGTCAAACACGTTTGTATGTTTTGCTTGAAATATCCTGATTTGTAGAGTTATTTGCCGTCATTTACCTAATTTTGATTTGATATAGTGTTGATAGTACAAAGACTTTTATTGTGGTTAGGGTTAGGGTTAGGTTCCCCTAACGTCCCGGTACTATCCTCGGGATGTTATTGCGGACCGGGACGTAATGGAACCCTACACAATTGCATTTACCGGACATTCGGAGAGGACCTTTAGGGGATGTGCTGGGGACGTTTTTTTTTGTTTTTTTTGCTGGGATGATATTTCTAAGAAATGTATTCGTTTGAGTGTGGAAAAACATCGCTTAGACTCCGCGGTCGTCATGGGTGTAGTGATCAGAATGTGAAGTAGTTTCAAAGTTTCTGAAAACACATCCTGTAAGTTGTTATTGTTGAAAAATTTTAAACAATGCTATTGCGCTGCTACATGTCCTGAAGTCAGGGTTCTCGTATTTGAGTGAAAGTTCTGTTTGCAGACGTGGTTTGCTTAACATTGAATATGCATCAACTGCCCTCCTCACTGCTCCTGTGGAGAAATCTTTTGAGCATTCAGGAAAACGCTCACTGTCAAACAGGATAGCCGCAGCCAAGTGCCCAGTAAAAGCAAACCTATCCCTCGCGTTGGCAATTACTGTGTCACACACCTTGTATGCCATTCGCTGCAAGTTTGAAACGTTCCTTCCTCTAGACCCTGCACCAGCATCAATGTGTTAAGCACAAAGAGAAGGCACAGAGTCAAACACTTTTGAAATAGCATCAAGAAAATTTTTTGTGACTATGTTTGCGCAGCAGCAATATTTCTCTTCTGAAGCTGCGCAAAGAGTGTGTCTACACGGGGCATGAATTGGTGAAACAAGTCTAGGAAAAAAAATACAATTATTTATCCACCAGCATAAGAGGGAAACCTTTAGCCTCTCTGACTGTCGTTGAGTCAAAGTCTTGAAATGCTTGAATAGTGTTGAAGCATTTGAGCAAAACATCCTTGTTCTCATAAACTTGTGCTGACAGCACGACTACGACAGTTCCAATGCGTCTGTGATGCTAGCCTCCTCGCTACAATCTTGTCCAAAATGGCAGTTCTCTTCGAAGAACGTGAAAAATAGGCCGAAAAGCCACTGATACCAGAAAGCGTTATCGAGGAGACGGCCTGTTGCATCACCAAATTCCACTGATGTGCATAACAGTGTACGAAGTGTGCGTTGTGATAAATGTCCTGACTGGGGGGGTGCTGGTGAGCAGTAACATGTGAGGACGTCTTTAGATTGAGCTCCTGATCAGGGCGAACTTTTCATTAATATTTTAACTTTTCAGATCAAACACAGATAAATTAGGTTTAACACACACGATACTTAACCGCTAGCACACCGGACTCACAACCCTGTACTTGCATATCGATCATCTAGAAGACGCGATGGGCAAAAACAAATCCAGCAGTGACCAGGCCGCTAAAGCCTCGGGCTCTGTGAAAGCCCCGGACGAGGAGTCTACAGACCTATCTGGGGTGATGGCTGCCATCGCGAGCAGTGAGAGCAAGATCTTGGCACGGATAGATTCATTCACAGAGGATCTGAATGCAAAAATAGACGCTATAAAGGCCGGCATGGCGAAACAAGAGACCCGTCTGAAAGACGTGGAGGACGGCCTGAACACATACTCAGACAAGGCCACGAATATGGAGGAGGACATCGGCCAGCTAAAATCTGAAGTCGCTATGCTACGCCAGAAGGTAGACGGTATGGAGGGGCGACAACGCCGGTGTGATGCACGCATTGTCGGGATAAAGGAGGGATTCGAGACCTGCGGAGGCCAGCAGCCTACTATTAGCATCGCTAAACTACTGCAGGAGTTACTGGGCCTCAGCTTCACCCCGACCCTAGACTGGGCTCACCGCGGCCTGCGGCACTCGACCAACAAAGGAGAACCCCCCAGGATCATCGTGGTGAAGTTTCACTATTTCTCAGAGAGGGAGGAGGTTTTCCGCAAAGCTGCCCGTTCAGCTCCGTTGAGCCTGCACGGCAAGAGAGTGAGCATCTTCCCGGATTACACTGCGGCAGTGGCGAAGAAGAGAGCGGCCTTCTCCGAAGCTAAACGGCTCCTCCGGAGCTACCAGGGCGTCAAGTTCGGGATCCAGTTCCCGGCGGTGCTTCGTATCACTTCATCGTCCGGCCAAGAAAAGCCGTTCGAAGACCCATCTAAGGCGATGGGTTATATCAGGGAGAATCTAAAGCCTCAGGACAATGTACAGTAAGATGTTGATAAATTCCAATATATTTGTGGCTAACTGGTATTGGCGGCTAATTGATATTAGCTGCTAAGTGCCAACAGCTAGCGGAAGTAACTAGCTAAGACACCAAGACAACAGGGTAACGTTATGGTTTAGCTTTATCTATTTACTTTAACTTTTGTAATTTGAGACTCACAGATAATGTTACATTTTTCATTTAATAAGAATGTCTCATACCTGCTACCCATTTAAAAAGCTATTTTTCTGTTTTATTATCGTGTGTGTGCATGTATATGTGTGTATGGATGCTAATTATTATGAGACCCGTAACAGTGCTTTGGTGACGACTGCTAGGGCGACACCCAGGTCAGTGTCACTTACCTACAAAGGAACTGTATTATAACTGCTGTTGTATGGGTGTAGATATATGTTCCTTCCTTTTAATTTTTTTAAAATGTTAATTAAATTTTTTTTTTTAATATGGGTGTTGATATATAGTTCTTAGGTATATAAATACTTTTTGGATTTAATATAATCTTAACAAGACCACTGTTCGCCCTGGTTGGGGCTTGTTAGAGGGTTTTTATATGGTTATTTGCCAGGTTATACTAGAAATGGGGGATGCGATCTCTAGGGAATTAGTAGATCAGCATGGGTTCTCAAGGCTCTGTTTTTGTTTTGTAGCTAGTAGGCAGGGACTTTTTCTTTTCTTTTCTCTTTTCATTTTTAGAAAAAAATGTTTGACACTCAGAATACAGGTTATCTTCGTTTTTTGAGCTGGAATATAAAGGGAAGTCAC
Source organism: Lampris incognitus (assembly GCF_029633865.1). Lineage (NCBI taxonomy): Eukaryota > Metazoa > Chordata > Actinopteri > Lampriformes > Lampridae > Lampris > Lampris incognitus. Next base: position 107,658,135 of record NC_079212.1, on the reverse strand, counting down.
AAGCCAGTAAAGCGTAATAGGGTTTTTGTACATTTAAAATCTTTGAGAGCTGATGTCATGTTCTTACAGGAAACCCACCTTCGGTCAAGTGAACACACGAAACTAAAAAAAGCTTGGATAGGACAAATTTTCTGTTCCAGGAATGAGAACAGAACGCGGGGCACGGCCATCTTGATCAGGAAGGGTACCCCATTCGTTCCACTACTGACTATTTCTGACCCCAGGGGAAGGTATGTGATAGTGACGGGTAACCTGTATGGTACACTTGTGGCACTGGCAAATGTATATGGACCAAACTGGAATGACCCACTTTTTTCCTCTAGTTTCATAGCAGCCCTCCCAGACTTAAATAATTACCGATTAATATTGGGGGGAGATTTTAATTGTGTATTACATCCATATTTGGACAGATCAAACCCAAGACCTAATAGTAAAGTTTCGAAGGCAGGTGCTGTTATCCATTCATTTATGGAATCCTACTCTCTTTTTGATCCCTGGAGAAGAAACAACCCAACTACTAAACAATACTCCTTTTTTTCCCCAGTGCACCATTCTTACTCAAGGATTTATTTTTTTCTCCTGGGTAGTAGGGTCCTTCCTATGGTTAGGGGGAGCCAATATAATAGTATTGTTATTTCGGATCATAGTCCTGTACATCTAGATATAGGTTTCATAGACTGCCCTAAACCCCAACGCACCTGGCGATTTGATCCTCTATTACTGTCCAGGGACTCCTTTAAAAATTTTCTCTCCCAGCAGATACTCCAGATATGCCACTAACTATTGTTTGGGAGGCTCTCAAAGCCTACCTTAGAGGCCAAATAATCTCATACACAGCACATGAGAGAAAGAAACATAAACAACGTCTAACCGAATTGTCCCATAGTATAGCGGAAGTGGACCGTTCATATGCCGATTCCCCAACACCTGAACTTTATAAGAAAAAAATATTATTAAAAACAGAATTCGACAATCTCTCCATTAAACAAACAGAACAATTATTCTTTAAATCAAAACAGACATTTTATGAGCATGGAGAGAAAGCTGGAAAACTATTAGCCCATCAGGTTAGACAGTCTATAGCCGCTAACACTATTTCTGAAATTTGCACAGCAGCTGGGGTAAAGACTGCCGACCCTGACACCATCAATAACCAGTTTAAACAATTTTATATTACCCATTATAGTTCAAAACCGCCCAGCGACTTGTTGCATATTTCAACTTTTTTAGACGGTCTGACCACACCAAAAATTGCCCTTGAAGACAGAGCACAGATAGACAGAGAGATATCAACAGAGGAAGTGATACAAGCAATTAAATCCATGCAGAGCAACAAAGCACCAGGTCCGGATGGTTTCACAATTGAAATGTATAAAGAATTTGCTACCAAGCTGGCACCAATACTTAACTTGATGTATCAGGAAATTTTTAACCAACAGAAATTGCCCCAAACTATGATGCAGGCAATCATATCAGTGTTACTTAAAAAAGAAAAAGATCCCCTAATGTGTGGCTCCTACTGTCCTGTAAGCTTGTTGAATTGCGACTACAAAATCCTTACAAAAATCTTGGCCACCCGTATTGAAACTGTTATCCCAACGGTTGTTAACCCTGATCAAACTGGTTTTATACCAGGCAGGCAGTCATTCTATAACATGCGCCACCTTTTAATGTACTATACACACCACATTCCGTAGAACAGACAGAAGTAGTGATTTCTTTAGATGCTGAGAAGGCATTTGACCGCATCGAATGGCAATATCTATTTGCTGTTCTAGAAAGGTTTGGCTTTGGTTTCACATTCCTAGCATGGGTTAAAATATTGTATTGCTCACCGACAGCCGCAGTGCGGACGAATAATATTATTTCTGATTATTGTTCACTCCATAGGGGCTACAGACAGGGCTGCAGCCTCTCTCCTTACTTGTTCGATTTGGCAATTGAGCCACTCGCTATAGCTGTTAGGGCAGAGGATGGCATTAAAGGTATCTCACGAGGTGGTAAATTGCATAAGGTATCACTTTATGCAGATGACCTGTTGTTATATATATCCAACCCAATAGAATCTATACCAAGACTATTACTTACCCTGGATAACTTTGGTCGCCTGTCAGGTTATAAGATAAATTATTCAAAGAGCTTGCTTTTTCCGATTAACCACACTGATAGAGACTACTCTAGCTTTCCATTCAAACTTGAACATAATGTATTTACATATTTAGGTATCAAAGTCACTCATACAATGGGGAGGTTATATAACCATAACTTTAAAACACTAATAGAACGAACAAAACAAGATTTTAAAAAGTGGTCAACGCTACCAATTTCATTAGCGGGCCACATTAATATAGTTAAAATGACAGTCTTACCCAGATTTCTCTATCTTTTTCAAATGATTCCCATATTCATACCTAAGACAACTTTTCAACAATTAGATAGATTAATTTCATCATTCATCTGGAACAATTCAAATCCCAGGATGAAGAAAATATACTTGGAGGTCCCTAAGGAGACAGGGGGATTAGGTTTGCCTAACTTTATTTGTTACTACTGGGCTGCGAACATTGTAAAACTTTTACATTGGGCATTTACATATGAGAATCAACAGGGTACAGATTGGGTTCACATGGAAGTCTTATCCAATCCTTTACCGATACTCACCTCTCCACTACCACATAATCGTAACATACAAATAACAAACCCAGTGGTTAAAGCTTCACTTAGGATATGGCTCCAGTTTAGGAGGCACTTTGGATTAAAGCATGCTAGCGGTCTTTTTCCAGTAGCAAATAATCAATTCTTCTTGCCATCTGTGTTAGATAACACATTTCAACTTTGGCATAGAAATGGACTGGTGTTTTTCTGTGATCTATTTAAAGATGGAACATTCGCCTCATTTGAAACACTTACCATAGACCATAACATACCCAGATCCCATTTTTTTAGATACCTTCAAATCCGTAGTTTTGCCAAGAAAGTGTTTCCCTCATTTCTGTATCTGCCAACCAGGAGCCAATTAGATGTTATTCTAGAGAAGGATCCCTTTGGGAAAAAACGGGTCTCTATAATTTACACACTGATACAGGGATTGAAACAGATATCCTGGGACAAAACAAAAACTGCATGGGAGAGAGATTTGGGTGTAGAGCTTTCTGAAGAGGCATGGCGGGACAGCTTAACTCGTATTCATACGTCTTCATTGTGTATACGACATGGGTTAATTCAGTTTAAGGTGCTTCACCGTCTTCACTACTCGGGGGACAAGCTTGCCAGAATCTTTCCCACCACAGACCCTAGCTGTCCGAGGTGCAGTCATAGTCCAGCCTCGGTGGGACACATGTTCTGGGTATGCCCCTCCCTCAACAGTTATTGGGGACAGATATTTAATGTATTCTCACATATCTGTAAACAGACCATAAACCCCGATTTTCACACAGCCGTCTTTGGCATACCACCCCCTAACTGTAAGGTCACAACTTTGCAGGCAAATGCTCTAGCATTTGCCTTATTACTAGCACGCAGACTTATCCTATTTAACTGGAAGTCAAATAAAGCACCATCATTTTTGCAGTGGTTGAGGGAGGTGCTGTCCTTTCTACCTTTAGAAAAGCTCCGATATAAAATATGTAAAACCCGCAAAAACTTTACTTTGACCTGGAGTCCTTTCATAGACTTTATTGAAGGTTTTCCCTTTTATTGAATGTACTTTTTATTTACCTGGTTGTAACGAAAATACTTATAGATATATGTGTACAACTTTATATTGTCTTCAAAAATATGGTTATTATGTGGAATTGGAATAAGAAATTCCTGCGTAGTCCTTTTTTTTGTTTGTTTTGAGCCTTGGGGGGGAGGGGGGATTCCTGCATGCTTATTTTTGTTGTTGTTGTTGTTGTTGTTCGTGTGCTTTGTATACCTGTTCCAAAAAGACTTGAAAATTGGAAAATAAAGTTTATAAATAAATAAATAAATAAATGTCCTGACTTTTCCTCCTCACTCCACCTGTTGCTCCTCGCATTACACTAGCCCCATCAAATGTCTGTGCTATTAGCCTATTCCTGTCTGTCTCCTTCTCTGGTGAAAAAACCACATTCAACTGCTCCAGAGAAGCACTTTGGATATTGACTCTGCAGTCGTGCCTCCATCAATCGCTTTGAAAAAAAAACAAAACTCTCATATACAGTGTTATCTGAGTCTGTGTAACGGAATACAACAATGAGCTGGCAGTGTGTAGAAACATCTGTCATTTTATCAGCCCACACTGACATTAATTCTGTGTTTTTCAGGTCCTGTATAATGTATCCCTGCATTACATCTAGCGTGCAATCGAGTAGCTCGTTCTGGATACTTTTGGACGTACCTTTGAAAACTGTTGCCTTTCTAGGTGCTCTTGAATTGCAGTTATCCAACGACAAAACTAAAGGCACAAGGCCACGCAAGACACCAGGGTTATCGGATGATTCGGTCTCATCATGTCCTCTATCGGCTAGTTGAAATGCTCTACATAATTTTATGCAGTCTATAAGCTTTGACCGAATGTGCCGGTTTTTGTCTACCTCCTTATTGTGATTCTGCATACTCACATGGTAGCTTATCGTCAAGCTGTGCTGCTGTGTTAGCCTGAACAAGCATGGCTAGTTTCATAGCCCAATGTCAACCTGCTTTGCTTGATTCGTGTTTCTTAGCCCGTTGTGAAAAGTGCTTCAAATCACTCAGCCCTGTGTTAGTCCATATATCCCCTTGTCCTGACCCTGCTACAGATGACCGGAACAATAGGCACAGGAAACAGAATACTGTATTCCGTGTTGAGCAACCACATAGCCATGTTTTGTTTTCATACCATGTTTGTGACCATGTCCTGATGTACGGTTTCCCTTTGCTGACTAATGTTAATATCTGGTCTATCAGGGCCAAACTGCTTAATTACTAACTTGTCTTGTAATTGAAGTCGTTCAAACCATTTTTATTTTAAGTAAACTCTACACTGTTAGACAAGAGTAGGTGCAACAATGCTGGTCGCCATTTCTGCAGTAGTCTAAACGTATGGACTAACTCAAGTACTCCTGACCGTAGCCTGCAGATCGATGACGTGTTCAATGTCGGTGACATGTTCGATGTGGGCTGTGACGTGCCCAATGTGGGTGTTCTCAAGTTTACTGGTTTGCGATTCTCGCCATTGCACGAACATTAGCTAGCATTAAACAGCAGTCACGGATTATGTTGCCAGCTAGCGTTGTTTAACACGAGCTTTATAGTTATTTAGCTGTGTGTTTTTTACAATCCACGTTGACATAGAGTTGGTTAGTAAAGGTGCGAGGGCCGAAGCCCCAAGCTGCATCTAAGGAGCAGAGTACTGCAGAGTACGGGAGTAGGGCAGACTCATTTCTGCCCCAATGAGCCTCTACTGGTGCTTATTGCAGTTCCCATCTTTGACCACAAGGCGCTATAATAAATCTGAAGCATTAAAGGGGAAGGAATATGTCATGTATTGACTATTAGTTTGTCTCTAACGGCACTCTGTGAATTCCCCTGTGTACGCCATTGATACATGTAACCAGCTGTTAAGAAGTGTGTTACTAAAGACAAAGCCCATGTTCACTCCTACTCCTGTCTCATGTTTGGTTATTAAATTGTTGTTGTCACTAATCCATAGTGAGTATACAACAGCTTTTTTGCCGCTTTTTCTCCCCAATTTTGCCAAATCAGTATGCAGACTGACAAGACCATACCGAATCGGTCAAGGCCTGGGTTAACAATGGCTGCCATTGGTGCTAAGTCCTTACAGGGTACCGATGGAAACTAAAAAAATCTGCTGTGTTGACCCCTGAGAAACAAGGAATAAGCTGAAAGAAGTAGTATCCGACTAATTACCCCACTCTACCGAGGCATCCAGGTCACTTCTCCACCCCCTCTGCCAATCCAGAGAGGGCTGCAGACTACCACATGCCTCCTCCTATACATGTGGAGTCATCAGCCACTTTTCACCTGACAGTGAGGAGTTTCAACCGGGGGATGTAGCACGTGGGAGGATCACACTATTCCCCCCAGCCCCCCCCCCCCGAACAGGCGACCCGATTGACCAGAGGACACAAACCCACATCCAGCTTCCCACCCGCAGACATGGCCAATTGTGTCTGTAGGGACGCCTGACCAAGCCGGAGGTAACACAGGAATTCGAACCAGCAATTCCCGTGTTGGTAAGCAATGGAATAGACAACTACACTACCCCGACACCCTAAATAAATAAATGATTAAAAAAACTTAATTGGAAGTTGCTGAATGGCTGTATTAAAGGTAATAAACATTGTCCAATTAACTGTTATGGACACATTTTTGACAGTAGTGACTTGAAAGGCTAGTTTGACCGAACAAGAAATTAAGGTTATTCTAAAATTAAAACCTGAAAAAGCAGCAGGAATAGACCGAGTCTTGAATGAGTATAGCATTTTATGCCTTTTCATGCACCTATCTGTCTCTTTGTTTATCAAGACTGAGGATTTTGGTATTATCCCTGAGGACTGGGTGCTTGGTTTAATCGTTAGTAAGAGGAAAGGTGATGCCGGGATTGTAACAATTACAGAGGCATCACACTTTTGAGTTGTCTGGGTAAACTGTTCACATTTGTACTGAATGCCAGGTTGTGTAAGTTCTGTCAGAATAATGCACATATGCACTTATCGCAAATGAGTAGGGGTTCCCCGGCATCCTGGTAAAAATTCCCAACCTGTCTCTCTCCATCTGGACACCTAATTACCCCCCCCCCCCCCCTATGCATTTCGCTCAATGATTCTTCCCTCTCCACCTCAAGCTGATGTGTGGTGAGCATTCTGGTGCAAAACGGCTGCCGTGCATCACCCAGGTGGGTGCTACACTTTTGTGGTGGTTGAGGTGAGTTTCCCCCTTCAATGTGAAGCACTTTGGATGTCTAGATAAAGCGCTATATAAATGTAATACATTATTATTATTACCATAATTTCAGCCTGAGGGAAACTCAGGCAGGATTTAGGAAGAGTTACTCCACTGATCATATCCTTTTACTGAAACACATTGTTGATTTGTATTGGTTTAAAAAGAAAATTCTGTTTTGTTCTTTCATTGAATGCAGTAAGGTGTTTGATACAGTTTGGATGGATGCACTTTTTTACAAACTGTTAAAAGCAGTTATTAATAGTAGATTATTGGATGAAGTGATGAATATGTACATAAAAATTAAATTGTGTGTATTTGTTATTGGCATTAAATTAGTTTTTTTGCAAGCCTAGCAGGAGTTAGATGGTGAAAACGTTGTTTGCATTATTTATCAATGACTTAGAGGACTGTCCACTACAGAATGTCTGTCAGACACTGTGATAGACAGCTATATCCAGATTATGGTATTGATGTATGTGGGTGATACAATTATCATATCTACAACAATAGAAGGGTTACAGAAAGCAATGGACCCTAAGTGTGATTTCTGTGAGAAATGGAAATTAAAGTTTAATAGTGATAAAACTAAAGTCACAGTTTTCGGGTGTAGAAAAGATACCAACAAACTAAAGTCTGTATGCAATGGAGCAAAACTAGAGACTGTCCACTGCTTTAAATAGCTCGGAGTCATTATGAACTATAATGGTTAATTTACGATTGCCATTGAGGAGCTGCATAAGTAAGCCTCCCGTGCAATGTTTGCCATTATCTGTTAATGTAGAACATTTGATTTACCTGTAGATATCACACTAGATATATTTGACAAGTTAGTTACACCAGATACGTTGTTTGCATGTGGTGTGGGGATTTGAAAGAAAATAAAATATAGATATATTGGAAAAACTACACCTGAAATTTCTTAAGCAAACCCTAAGTTTTTCAACAGGTAGCTGCATCTAATGCTAAAATATCTAGCTACACAGATGCAGTTTAGTGGTATCAAATGTCCAAACTTACTGAAATTTGCATTTAATGAATAGCAATTTATATCATACATGTGCACTCCCTTCATCTTTGTAAGACCGGTTATATATGACTCTCAATGACAGGTATTGTGTGGCTTGACCATGCTGAACGTTCTTCATGAAACAGGTTCCTGTTCTTATGTGATGTTCACATTACCAGCAACAAAGGCAACAACTCATTTTCAATGGAAGTGACAGAAAGCTACAAATGTGTGCTGACACACGGCGTGGTGTGACAGGTATGACAGGATAAAACAGGGGTTCTCAAACTTTGCCAAGGCCCCCCAAATAGCATTAGCTCCTGGCCAGGGTCCCCCTTTTGCAAAATGTCTTAAAACCCCTTGAAAATAAATACTACGGCGAATGTAAAAAAAAAAACCCCAAAAAAAAACAAAACCAAAAAAAAAACTTCTGAATATATTTATAAATGTTCTTACTTGTATTAATGCAATAATAATTACATTTGTACTTCAAATCTTTAATCATTCCATTAGATTCAGTATGTCTGTTTTCCATTGTTCCATTGTAAGCATTGTTTATCAGTTTAACAACTTTCAGCATTATAATATTTTATCATAATGGTATGTTATAAATATTAATAATTCTATATTATTATAAATTATATTTTGTAATGATACTCAATGATATGATTCGATTTTAATTTTTAAAAAAAATTTTTTTTAACATTATTCCCTCATCTTCCCTCCATTTTGTTGAGGTCCTCTTGGCGCCCCCTGGCGGCCTTCACTTTCAAAACCATAGCTAAAAAATAAAGTTGAGCTGGCATCCTGGTTTCCTTTGTAGATTTGACCCATTATCTGTGCGGGCACCATAGCGGCAGGGTTCAAGTTATAATCTGAGAATTGTAGGGGTCTCTAAAATAATAAACGTTAGAGGCAGATATAAATAAATGAACAACAGGCTAACGGGTGCCCTTTCCGTGTGTGTGTGTGTGTGTGTGTGTGTGTGTGTGTGTGTGTGTGTGTGTGTGTGTGTGTGTGTGTGTGTGTGTGTGAGAGAGAGAGAGAGAGAGAGAGAGAGAGAGAGAGAGAGAGACTTCACTGTTCATTGCATGGTCCAACATTTCCACACACACACAGCAGCCCACTAATTGCAATAAAATATATTGCAACAACCTGAGACTGCCTGAGCTGTCTGCGATATTGCAACAACAAAGTTTCAATAGCCTGAAATATGCCAACACAGGCCCAGCACCATGATGAAGTCCTTGAGGCAAAATCTGTAATTTCTGATATTGGGCTACACAAATAAAATTGATTTGACTTGACTTACTACACACATGTAGTGAGTAGCTTATCCTTCTGAATCTTCGAACATTTGCGGCTCGCACTCTCTCAAAAGGCATAGCTCGCGTGATATTCAACTGCGTCCCATTGTGGCTTGGTGGTGAGGTGCATCCATAGTGTCATTCACAAAAGAATATGATGCGGTTGGCTCTTATGGAAAATATGCCCCTTTTAGCCTATTTATCTCACTGACGTAAATATTACTCATCCATCCATCCCTTATCCAGACCACTTATTCTGCTCTCAGGGTCACGAGGGGCCGCTGGAGCCTATCCCAGCAGTAAATATTACTCATTAAATTGAAAAATGCACTATTTTTTCCATTAAAAATTATTGTTGGGTATGTATTAGCGTCCCCACAGTCTGATTTTACTGCTTTCATGGGAGCTCAGACCCCTCTTTATGGGAGCTCTGCTCCCACTGACTCCCACATAACTCGAACCCTGCTTAGCGGGACCTGATGGCACCAATGGGGGGGGGGGAAGCATATAGAAGAGCAATTACAGCACGGTAATAGATCGAAAGCCTGTTGCTCTGAAAATCCCTGTGGGAAAAGGTCTCAATTATATAATCTTTCTTTTTCTTTTTTCTTTTCTTTTTACAATTGGAAGGTTGCAGATAACCACTTTAAATTTTATAGGATGGAGCTACTCTGTACCCCTGGGAAATAATTCTAGCGAGAATTCTAGGCTAGATTAGGGTGAAAATCTTACATTGTCTGCCTTTCAAAGCAACTGAAACTCCGTACTGGTTAGAATGGTGTTTAATGATGTGTGTTTTTAAGCATCCGGTATTAGTCTTGAGTTTCCTCCTTTTGCAAAGACATGCAAAGACATGCAATCTCTGTGTTTGCATTGAAAAACAATCCTGGTTGAATCATTATGCAATGTTATCTCCTTTTACCTAATTAAATGAAAAGTAAAGGTTTGTTGCCCACTACCATCCATTTCACCCCAGTCACGCCCTCCACCACTTGACCCTTTTTTAAGAGGTGTAGATGATGGCGGGGCAGTGAAAAACTCATCTTTGTAGAGAGGTTTACTGAGAGGCAGTTAACATGGGGGCACACACACACACACACACACACACACACACACACACACACACACACACACACACACACATACAGATAAATTAACAAGTGTTTGCTTGCTTGCATACAGACAACGTACATGGAAATAGCCATATGCACACACAAACTGTGTTTCCACTCAAAATAGCCAGAACTTTTAGTCCAGCTGTAATGGTATGCTTGGCTGCGACAGTGATGTGAGTGACGTTGACGTAGAGCAGAGCGGTATAGCCTTAAAGGTTATAAAGAAGAACACACATCTTCCCTTTCTTGCTGTGTAAACAGAGGCAATGGTGGGAGCACATTCATGACAGTGCCTGTATGGATTTTTTTCAGCCACCACACCTAAAACAGAGACCTTAGTATATGTATGCCCTACTGCAGGGTTGGGTAACATGACCCGGAAAGGGCGCAGAGTTGCACAATACCCAGGAAACTTTTTTTTTTTAACAGTGGCACTTTTTTGTCTGATTCACAGGAGAAATAGTAATTCTAAAGAAATGTTGGCATCTAAAAAAGACGTTTTATGTGATATGTGTGGTATTTTTTTGTTTGTTTTTTTGGTGAAGCACTGAGTCACCAGTTGTCTTATAGAAACTCCCCCTGATATACACTACCGTTCAAAAGTTTGGGATCACCCAAACAATTTCGTGTTTTCCATGAAAAGTCACATTTATTCACCACCATATGTTGTGAAATGAATAGAAAATAGAGTCAAGACATTGACAAGGTTAGAAATAATGATTTGTATTTGAAATAAGATTTTTTTTACATCAAACTTTGCTTTCGTCAAAGAATCCTCCATTTGCAGCAATTACAGCATTGCAGACCTTTGGCATTCTAGCTGTTAATTTGTTGAGGTAATCTGGAGAAATTGCACCCCACGCTTCCAGAAGCAGCTCCCACAAGTTGGATTGGTTGGATGGGCACTTCTTGCGTACCATACGGTCAAGCTGCTCCCACAACAGCTCAATGGGGTTCAGATCTGGTGACTGCGCTGGCCACTCCATTACCGATAGAATACCAGCTGCCTGCTTCTGCTCTAAATAGTTCTTGCACAATTTGGAGGTGTGTTTAGGGTCATTGTCCTGTTGTAGGATGAAATTGGCTCCAATCAAGCGCTGTCCACTGGGTATGGCATGGCGTTGCAAAATGGAGTGATAGCCTTCCTTATTCAGAATCCCTTTTACCCTGTACAAATCTCCCACCTTACCAGCACCAAAGCAACCCCAGACCATCACATTACCTCCACCATGCTTAACAGATGGCGTCAGGCATTCTTCCAGCATCTTTTCATTTGTTCTGCGTCTCACAAACGTTCTTCTTTGTGATCCAAACACCTCAAACTTGGATTCATCCGTCCACAACACTTTTTTCCAGTCTTCCTCTGTCCAATGTCTGTGTTCTTTTGCCCATCTTAATCTTTTTCTTTTATTGGTCAGTCTCAGATATGGCTTTTTCTTTGCCACTCTGCCCTGAAGCCCAGAATCCCGCAGCCGCCTCTTCACTGTAGATGTTGACACTGGTGTTTTGCGGGTACTATTTAATGAAGATGCCAGTTGGGGACCTGTGAGGCGTCTGTTTCTCAAACTAGAGATTCTAATGTACTTATCTTCTTGCTCAGTTGTGCGACGCGGCCTCCCACTTCTTTTTCTACTCTGGTTAGAGCCTGTTTGTGCTGTCCTCTGAAGGGAGTAGTACACACCGGTGTAGGAAATCTTCAATTTCTTAGCAATTTCTCGCATGGAATAGCCTTCATTTCTAAGAACAAGAATAGACTGTCGAGTTTCAGATGAAAGTTCTCTTTTTCTGGCCATTTTGAGCGTTTAATTGACCCCACAAATGTGATGCTCCAGAAACTCAATCTGCTCAAAGGAAGGTCAGTTTTGTAGCTTCTGTAACGAGCTAAACTGTTTTAGGTTGTGTGAATATGATTGCACAAGGGTTTTCTAACCATCAATTAGCCTTCTGAGCCAATGAGCAAACACATTGTACCATTAGAACACTGGAGTGATGGTTGCTTGAAATGGGCCTCTATACACCTATGTAGATATTGCACCAAAAACCAGACATTTGCAGCTAGAATAGTCATTTACCACATTAGCAATGTATAGAGTGTATTTCTTTAAAGTTAAGACTAGTTTAAAGTTATCTTCATTGAAAAGTACAGTGCTTTTCCTTCAAAAATATGGACATTTCAATGTGATCCCAAACTTTTGAACGGTAGTGTATATATATATATATATATATATATATATATATATATATATATATAAATATAAAGAAAGCGAGAGAGAGAGAGAGAGAGAGAGAGAGAGAGAGAGAGAGAGAGAGAGAGAGAGAGAGAGAGAGAGAGAGAGAGAGAGAGAGCGAGCGAGCGAGCAGGATAAGCAGTTTGGATAATGGATGGATAGATGATGGATGTTTTTTTTTTGTTTTTGTTTTTTTTAAATAAAGGAGTGTGTCCTGAATGAGATTTCTGGTTTTGCCATGGTATCAGATCAGGTAATGAGAGTAGTGGAATTTCAGTGGTAATTTTAGTATTGTGACAACACTAGTATATACTGTAAGTGTCGTACAATTTACTGTTGACTTATTTTGAGAAATGTCCTATTGCGCTTCTGCTTGGTTGTGAGATTCGCCAATTTTGGGTACGTAAGATGTGATGAATTCTGATCCTCATAAAGAGTCTAACCATGAGTGACTTTTTGCACTTGTTACACACCACTCCCCTGCACGAGAGTGCATTTGGCGTTTTCAGCCAAAATGCCGGCAGAACCACCGCAGCGCCTTCTTTGCTGGCTGCAAACATGTTTTATTCCATTGTCTCCAACTCTCGTGTTTGTGCTATCGACAATAACGTTTGGTGCCCGCACACAGGTGCAGACAGTTCCATCACTAATTGACGTCCACAGGAACAGAGTGGTTTCAATTTTGGTTCTGTTGTAAACCATACTTATTCAGGTCCTTTGGTGAGTTCGATCCATCATACCAATGACTGTCACTCTACCATACTAATTCCTGTAATAATAAACCATAGACACAGACCCCGTAATCTCCCTGTAACATACAGGGAGCTAAACAATTTGTTGCCAGTTCGGACTTCAGTTATCAGTCCCCCACAAAGTCATGCACCTCGGACAATAAAAATTGCTTTATTAAACGTCAGGTCGCTAAGTAACAAGTCATTTATAGTTAATGATCTTATAAGTACCTATAACCTGGACTTCACCCTACTGACCGAGACCTGGCTTGATAGAAATGGTGCAGTCGCGCTTATTGAGACTTCACCTCTTGGCTTCAAATTCATCCATACCACCAGATCTGATAAGAAAGGCGGAGGAATAGCTGCTGTCTTCTCTGATTCCTATAGCTGCAAGGAAATCCCCCTCGGGAAACTCACGTCTTTTGAACACCTTGCTCTTACCATACATTGTTCTGCTACGATTTTAATAAGTGCTGTCTATCGGCCACCAAAATCTAAACATGGCTTTCTTGACGAATTTTCTGAGCTACTGTCTATGGTTTTCACTGATTATGATTATTTCATCATCCTGGGTGATTACAATGTTCATGTTGACAATCAAACAGACCTCGATGCTAGAAACCTAATTGGCTTACTGGAGGCATTTGCTCTCACTCAGCATGTTTCCGGACCCACCCACAATAAGGGCATACTCTAGACTTAGTCATATCAAAAGGACTTAATATTACTGTACCCCGTGTCATGGATGTTGCTATCTCTGATCACTGTTGTATATTTTTTGATGTGTCAGCTCTTCCTGTACAACAGAAGAGCACTCGAATGCTCAAAAAATGCTTCACTGATAATAACACAATTGAAACCTTTCAGAAAACCGTAAATGAGTTGTCGCCGTTCATGTCATCACAAACTGAGGATCTTGTGAACGACTTCAACAGAAAAATACGGAATATATTTGACAACACTGCACCTGTTAAAACTAAAAACATAGAAAAACAAAAAGCCCCCTGGAGAAATGGAGTGGCTATTAGGAAGCTTAAGAGAGACTGTCGCTAAGCAGAACGACAGTGGAGAAAGATTAAACTTCAGGTTCACCATGAAATTCACAAGGATAGACTGAACAAGTACAGCAAAAAAATTAAACAGGCCAGACAGTCTTTTTTCTCTAAAATCATTAATAAAAATATTAACAATAGTAAAGTGCTTTTCTCAACTATTGACCGACTAATTAATCCACCATCTCCCAACCAATCAGAGATGCTGTCCACTGATATATGTGAGCAATTCGCTACATTCTTCAATAACAAAATTATTGCCATTAGACAGAACATTAGTGCATCAAGATCCAGTAATGAACCTACCCTCCAGTTCTCCAGAAATATCACTGGCGCCATATCGCACTTTGACACTCTAGACTTTAAAAGTCTAAACAATATTGTTAGGCAGCTCAGGTCGTCCACCTGCTGCTTGGATCCTCTCCCTCCCAATTTTTTTTTAAATTTTTGTAATTGCTTAGAACATGACATTTTAGAAATTATTAACTACTGTCTTCAGCAAGTATATTTCCTGCAGCACTTAAGACAGCTGTTGTTAAACCACTTTTGAAGAAGAGTGATCTTGATGTGACAGTTATTGCCAACTACAGGTCCATCTCCAACTTACCATTCCTCAGCAAAATCCTTGAAAAAACAGTTTATTCTCAAGTTAATAACTATTTAATATCTAACAACCTTCTAGGCATTTGTCAATCAGGTTTTCGATCTCATCATAGCACAGAAACAGCACCTATGAAAGTTGTGAAAGATCTGCATATGAACACAGATTCTAATAAATTGTCTGTTCTTGTGCTCCTGGATCTCAGTGCTGCTTTCGACACTGTTGATCATGATATTTTGCTAGAGAGATTAGAAAAATGGGTCGGCCTTTCTGGCCCAGTTCTCAACTGGGTTAGAACATACCTTCAGGGCAGGCAGTTCTTTGTGTCTATTGGAGACTTTTCCTCGGACAAAGTGGGTATAATGTGTGGGCTACCCCAAGGATCGATTCTTGGACCACTACTATTCAATCTCTATATGCTTCGACTTGCACATGTTATACAGAAACACAAAATAAATTACCATAATTATGCAGAGGATTCACAACTGTACATATCCCTATCTTCTGATGACCTAGCTGCCATACGTTCCCTAATTTAGTGTATTGACGATATTACTTTATGGATGTCAGATAACTTTTTAAAACTGAACAAAGAAAAGACAGAAATACTTATTTTTGGTGCAAAGACAGAGACAGAGTATTGCAGCTCATCTCAGTTCTCTGTCTCTGGAGTACAAAGGTGAAGCTAGAAATATTGGTGTAATCATAGACAGTGATCTAAATTTTAAGAGCCACATCAATCATCTCACAAGATCAGCCTTCTACCATCTTAAAAACATTTCAAAGCCATGGGCTTTCTATCAATATCAGACTGTGAGAAATTAATCCATGCTTTTATAACAAGTAGACTAGACTACTGCAATGGACTATTCGCGGGCCTCCCAAAATCAGTTGTGCACCAACTACAATTAATTAAAAATGCGGCAGCAAGTGTTCTCACCAGAACTAAAAAGTATGAGCACATTACACCTGTTCTTAGATCTCTGCATTGACTCCCCGTTAAAACTAGAATTGATTTTTAAATTCTTTTAATTGTATACAAAGCGCTAAATGGCCTTGCACCACGCTATAAAAAAAGATATGTTAATTCGTTGTAAACCAGCAAGAACTCTCAGGTCCAATGGCAGTGGTCTTTTAACCATCCCTCGTGCTAGGTCTAGAGCAGGGGAAGCTGCATTTTCTATTTACGTCCCAAGAAGATGGAATGCCCTGCCTGAGGACCTGAGAGAGGCCTCCACACTGGACACTTTAAAAGCAGGTTAAAAACCTTACTTTTTAAAACAGCCTACAGCTAAATTCATTGTGTGTGTGTTTTATATATTTTGCTATTTTTTATATAGTCTGATATGTTGTTACTTTTAATTAATCAGTGTTTATGGCACTTTTATTTATTTATTTTACTTAGTTTTAAACTTGTTTGTACTTTTCAAAAATTTGCCGGTAATTTTACTTATTTTTTGTGATGGGATAAATTTTATTGATTTCATTGTTTTATTGTGTGAAGCACTTTGTGTTACATTTGTTTGTATGAAAAGTGCTATACAAATAAAATCTGATTGATTGATTGATTGATTCTAGCAGTGGTTGTCAAAAAATCACCACAGTTTCGTCTGCTTCTATACTCTGACTACATGGAAGTCCCTAGCCTAGATAGTGAGTAGGGAGTAGTGAATGAGTAAACGGTTTCGGACACTGTACTGGTTTACCGCTGCAGATTTTAAAAAATGCCAGTTGAACAAAAATGCTCCAAGGCTGTCCGGGTAGCATAGCGGTCTATTCCGTTGCCTACCAACATGGGGATCCCAGTTCAAATCCCGCTGTTGCCTCCGGCTTCGAAGCTACTCACACAATTGGCTGTGTCTGCGGGTGGGAAGCCGGATGTGGATGTGTGTCCTAGTCGCCGCAATAGTATTCTGGTCGGTCGGGGCACCTGTTGCGGGGGGGACGGGACAGTGTGATCCTCCCATGTGCTACGTCCCCCTGACGAAACTCCTCGACCAATCAGGAATCTTCAATGCTGAAAGCCCCAACCTAAAGTTCCTGTACTTTCGGAAAGTACTCAATTCCCCTCGAGCAGGGTCTTTTCAGGGGGTAAAATAATGTCCCTGGAACTTAATTTAGATCCTGGTCCCTGCGAGGGAAACACACTGAGTTCGTGAAATGGTTCCCAGTTCCTGGGGTATGTTCCTGTGGTGGAAACGCGGCTATAGAGACATAAACACAAACAGATGTTATCTGCTCTTCAAATACACCCTTCATTAATGCACATAAACACAAAAAAATCTTTCCCAAAATGGAGAGGCAGTGTTATTTTGCTTGCCATGCTGCAGCTAAACTTTAAATAAAACAAGAAAAATGAGTAAAAAAAAATTGAGAGTGCAAGAGTTTGCACTCTCAATTTTTGTAAAAGGATCTCTTTGAAGAACTGAGGGATTATGTGGCTTCCCTAATTATCACAAACAACCAGGATTGCCTTTGTTCATGCTCAGCCAGCTTTGTATACTGAACCCTCGGGTAACGTTCCACGAGGATCGCCTGAGAATGTTTTTAAAGAAATAACTTTGTGTCTTCATAAAGCAACCTTTTTTTGTGGAATTTTCTGAAATTTAAATTGGGAGTATAAAATTGGGAAGGATGAGTTTCTTCTTTCTCTCTTTTTTTTACAATAACAATATCCTAAAAATATATATTTGACATATAAACATATTATTATTATTTTTTATAAATTTATTTCTAGTTTTTCCCCCACCCGATTAACCCAATGGCATATGGCCGGAACTCTTGTCAAATAGCTCCCCTGGCTCACGTTTCCACAGGAAGGAGATAGTCGTAACACCAGCTTCCTTCAAACTCGTGTCGGCTGCTCTCGCTATTTTACACGCTGAAGCCTCGCATGGATTGCACCACCTTCAGGCCGCGAAGGAGGCGTAGGGAGAATGCTTTCAGTTGCTTGGCTGCAGGCGCCCGGGTGGGCCAGAGGGGTCGCTGGAGAACGACGAGTCCCCGAACACTACACCGATCTACACCTACTATCCCTCGGGTAAGGGTGGCCTAATGAATGCCTTACCCCGTGAAGGCTCTGGCCGTGACTGGTTACGGCGAGTCTGAGATACGAACCTCCAAGCCACATGACGAGTGGATTGCAAGAACGGCGGTTTATTCCGCTCGGCCACCAGAGCGGCCCATATAAACATATTATTAAGTGAACAGATTGTCCAAGAGGTTAATTTGATTCGGTTTTGAATTAGTATATCTGACTCCAAGCTAAATCAATTAAGTTACATGATGTAAGACTGTCCAGCCACAGCATCATGAGGGTGGAAGGAGGTAGACACAAGACAATAGAGTGATGCCTGCTCCTCAGGGGTTTGCAGGGCTGTTGCTCTGTGGGCTCCTAATCCCCCTGTTGGCTCAGTGTTCCTCTGGAAATCCAGTGCTTTGGGCTTCAGCTGTTATCTTGGTCATGTGGTGTCTGCACGACTGTAGGGCCTTTGGGTGGCTGTCTGTCTGATGCACGGAGGCACTACGACAAGTGGCAGATCTCAGACACCAGAATTTGTTGGGATTAATCCCATGTACCCAGAGGTGGCCATGCACATATACATACACACTGCTAGCATCTGCCTCACACACTGCCAGGAACACTCTCTGGATTACATTCTTCTTTTTAGTCGTCTCTCGCTTCTTGTTTTATCTTCTCCTTCATCACTATAACTGCTATCATAAACTGATATCGATTAGATTGATTTAATTATGTTTTGTCAAACAAATGCTAGCGTCTGTTTCTATGTTTATGTCTTATCGGATACATGTTTTCATTTTTTGTTTCGAAGCTTCATTGTCTCACTTGTGGTGATTGCCCCCCTCTTGGAGAAGAAATGCTATTTGGTTGTTTAGCTGATCAAACATGCTGAAGAGGGGGGTGGGTGGCGGCTATAAATGTATTGCAAAAACCCTCTGCTTTTATCATCCCACAGATCATTCACAGGACAGAGTTATAACAAACGGTTCTAGATAATTAATTAAGATTGCCTTTGCAGGTGGAGAAGCTGAACTCTTGCAGATTAACTCTGTCTAGCACACATTGGCATACAAAATCTCTGTGTTGTATGCTAAGGCTGCAGACAGCATAGGTTTAAAAAAAAAGACAGATGCCAGCAAACAGAACCTATTAACAGTGTCCTCCAACACACAAAGAAATAACCCACCAATATAAACAACTAGGAAAAAATAATGCAAGTTGAATACAAAAGAGCTGTCAGTAATGCACATGTGACACATCTACTGAATTACCACAACTTTCTCTCTCTTGCTCTACACACACACACACACACACACACACACATATATATATACGTATATATATACACACACATACACATACAGTTGTAGTGATCAATATAGCAATCCCGGGTGACTGCAACATCAGGAAGAAAGAGCATGAGAAGCTAGAGAAATACCAAGGGCTGAAGGAAGTACTAGAGTGGATGTGGAAGGTGAAATCCACAGTAGTCCCAGTGCTAATAGGAGCACTAAGAGCTGTGACCCCCAGACTGGGAGAGTGGCTCCAGCAGAATCCAGGAATAACATCTGAGGTCTCTGTCCGGAAGAGAGCAGTTCTAGGAACAGCTAAGATACTGCACAAAACCCCTCTCTTACATATTACTTTTCTGTCCAGTCCAATCACTGCTACTAAACACAATTTTAATAACTTTCAAAGCTCTTCTTTTAATATTCGTACATTTATTAGTTTATTTTATTCATTTCAATTTTTTATGTTTCAGGTATTTGAAGCCAAAAGCAATTTGGGAAAAGTTGTGAAAAGATAAATACATTGATTTTGATAATGCTAAGTAGGCTCTTTGGTGCATTTTATAAATTCCATCTCTATGTTCTTCTCTACAGTCTTTACACGTTCTTCTCTGTGTTCTTCCCTTTATACGTTCTTCTCTATGTTCCCGTCACTCTCCAGTGCATGGCATGCACCGGCCATTGTGGCACTTGGAGGGGATCTCTCTCGGCACGTTAGCACTTTAAAGTTAATGTGTATTTTTATGACACTGCAGGCTTTTGGTCAGTGTAGACAAACAAACATATGAGTAATTTATGAGTGATCTACAAAGACCAAGATAGTTATTCGCTAATGCACATCCCACTAGAGGTCATTTCCTGATTATTAATGCTTTTGTTTTATTTTTGTGTTTGTTTTTTGTTTTCCTTTTCAATATAAAATAAGACTCTGGATTTGGAGCATGTCAGCATAATGTTTTAGACTTGCAGTATAGCAATAAAACATCGGACCGTGAGTAACAAATCGATGTTTACAAAAACTGTCTAAACTTGTCTCTGTAAGTGATCAGCTGCATCTTGACCCGGAACCCAAAACATGACGCAGGGCAGGCAGTCTGTTATAGTCTATTTACATACAACATGAAAATAAATAAATAAAAAAAAAACCTCGAGAGACAACACCCAAGCACATTCACACACAAACACACTGCAGCTCACACTACGCACATGCACACAATAAATGACAAGATGCATGTACATACTCACCCATGCATGAAAATACCTGTTGTGCCTTTGTGCTCATTGCTCAAAGGCACAACACTCATGACATAGCACACATGGACTTTAGAAGGTTGATGGTTTCACACACACGCGCACGCACGCACACGCGCACGCACGCACGCACGCACGCACACACACACACACACACACACGCACAAGATACAGCAAAAGGCCAGCAATACCGATTAGGACAGTCCCAAGGGTGCTATACATCTTATCTCTGCCCCACTAGGAAATAGAGCAACGTACACCCTGTTAGTTAGCTAACTGATACAGACCAGCCTGCAGTCATCTCAAGGTGCACTGGACACCAGATAAGCAGCAAATTAAAGCCACAATCAGGGGAGTAGCCTATGTAAGGGACATGAACCGTTTTCTAGTGGTAGCTGAAGGCCTAAAGGTACCTTTCAATGGTACCCCCACTGTAAGAATGCTGTCAGTGATTTTGATTTATTGCAAGCTAGTGCATATGGACATTGGTCCTTATTGGTTATAAAATTGATTTCCTCATGTGATGGCTATTGTATTCATAATGATAGCCTATCAGATCTTTGCAGGATTTTGTTGTCAATGCAAGCCATTTTATAACAAACCTATAGTGAAGGTTTAAACTGATAATAGTTTCACCTTTTAACATTGTGTGCTACTAGAAGCCATAAAACCATGCCCCCCCCCCATTTCTCCTTCTCAAATCAGAAATAATTTACCCAAATTCAGCTATGAAGTCACATGAAATCTATAATAGTCTCCAGCCTTCACTTTTTAAGGATTTATTGCATGTGGTTGGTTAATAGTGAAAATATACCAGCCCACCTCCCCAGACATGAGTTGTGAAAGTGATAATTATGAGTAATGGCATTTGGTCTATACTGCTGTGTTATGCGGTCTTCGTACTATTTGGGCATTTAGTTAGAAAACTATACTTAAGAGATACAGCCATGATGGATTCTAAGTGTATAGAAGTGAGTGCAATAGTGTAGGAGCCACCTGAAGCCATTATCAAAAGCTAATGACAGGCACACATATGCCTACAGTCCTGACGTATGGGAACACCATTCACTGTGTGGAATATACTACACAGGTGAAAGCTCTCACAATGGTTTTACTTCCAAAATCTGCTTTGATCACGAGAATAAGATGAAAGAGATGAGAAACACACACACACAAAGATTCATTAGCCTCAAGGAAGTTAAGACAGATTTTGCAAAACAAGACAGTGCAATTCAAAATTATGAGGGTGCGCCTAATGTATTTTAATAATCAGTGCAAATGATTTTATTACAAACATTAGGAAACACCTAATTATAGCTGCAATTAGTGTGGTTAATGATGTAAGTCATTAACAAAAGTAATTCCTGTTAACAGTTAAAACTAATAATGAAGATTAATAAATGTAATATTAATGACGATTTCTGGAGAAACAATTGAACTCAACAACCAACGCACTCAAAGGTAGTCTGTCATGCTACACCGCATCCAGCGCTTTAAGTTTTTAAGAATTTAACTCAAATTATATTATTAGGCCTAAATGTTATCACAAAATTTAAAGACATGATATGAAACTTTACTTTTTTTACCTTGTTAGCTCATTTGCCCAATCACATTATCACTTTTTTTTTTTGGGGGGGGACTTTGGGGGGGTCCCCTTTTTCTCCCCAATTATATCCAGCCAATTACCCCACTCTTCTGAGCTATCCCGGTCACTGCTCCACCCCCTCTGCTGATCCAGGCAGGGCTGCAGGCTACCACATGCCTCCTCCAATACATGTGGAGTCACCAACCGCTGCTTTTCACCTGACAGTGAGGAGTTTCACCAGTGGGATGTAGCACGTGGGAGGACCACACTATTCCCCCCAGTTCCCCCTCCCCCCTGAACAGCCGCCCCGACCGAGCAGAGGAGGTGCTAGTGCAATGACCAGGACACACACCCACATATATGGCTTCCCATCCGAAGACACGGCCAATTGTGTCTGTAGGGATGCCCAACCAAGCCGGCGGTAACACGGCGATTCGATCCGGTGATCCCCATGTTGGTAGGCAATGGAATAGACCGCTATGCTACCTGGACACTCGCCCAATCACATTATACACCGATTCAACAACTGGTAGCCCACATAAAAAAAATAATAAAAAAAAAAATTACAAAAAAATTTGCAAATTTTTCCTACCTATTTTATGTCAAAATTCAATCACCTTAACTTCCTCCTAAAACAGCCAAGTTTTTGCGATTGCATCACCAAATCTGAGCAGGCATGCCAGTAATATTTCAACCAATAATATAAAAAAGTTTGGCATGACTCAAGCAAAACCTGGAGGATCAAATCACATCCCTTCTTACGTTTTGTCCTGACCTAATATCTTGTCACATGTCACATGACAGAAGATACACTCTGAATGCCAGTTCACATCATCTTCATAGGAGAATCCCATCCATGGTTGTCTTATTAGACAGGCTGTATAACAATGGGTCATTTTCTGCCTCACAGGTGTGACCAACAAATTGTGTACTTTAAGCTGGCATGACTGTTGAATGAAAACCCTGTTCGTTTAAAAAAAAACAAAAAAACTTATTTCAGAGAGATACTACTTTGCTCTCAGATAGACTACGCTATGTTTTTACAATACATTTTGAATGGCCCCTTTGGTGTGGTGCAACTTGCAGTTGCCATAAAAAAACCATGAGGAAGTTTCATTTCGGGTAAAGGGAGCCACTGAAATCTAAGTTAAAGAATATGTCTACTATTCTGAATGGCAAGCAGATACTGTACTTGGTTTGCACTGTAGTGACTGTGACACACCAGACTTTCATCTAGTTTGAGCAAAAGTTGAAAAATAAACAAAAGAAAAAAAAAAGCCTTCAGCAGCAAAAGCCTGTTCTGTATGATAAGAGCCATTTCTCTTTTGGGCAGTATATAGCATAGGAATGAAAATTTCATGACTTTATTAGGGAAAGAGTTTGTGTGCGTGGGAAGGCAACATGTTGTGATAACAGCACATGCCACTGTAGAAACTCCCACTACCTTGCAGAGACAGAAAGAGAGAGAGAGAGAGAGAGAGAGAGAGAGAGAGAGAGAGAGAGAGAGAGAGAGAGAGAGAGAGAGAGACTGAGAGACTGCATTCTTGTGTTTTCATATGAGATAGTGAAACTAAGAAAGGACCGAAAATGATTCGAAACAAATGATGAGAAAAAGTAAAAAAAAAAAAACAGAGGGAGGTAAGTGAGGATAAAACAGAAAGGGAGAGTGAGTGGGCAAGATATCAGTAGGCTTCTCACACTGCCCTCCTCATTCCTCACAGGATGTCTCTGTTGCTCCGACTTGTTGCTTTGCTCTTGGCTTCATCACAGTTCCTGTCTGTCCTTACTGGGTGTCAGTCACAAGAAAAGGCTGGAGGTGGGCAGTGAGAAGAAGAGGGACAGTGAGAGAGTGAGAAAGCAAGATAATAGAAAGGAGGAGATGGTAGAGGAATAGAAGGGTGGGTGGGAAAGGCTGGGGGTAAAGTGAGTCAGAGAAGGATGGCAAGGTGTTGTGTAGGGAGCGACAAAGTGATTCCTTGAAATGAAATGAGGGTGTGAGTTCTATGACGAGATAAGTAGGAGCATGGGAGAGAGGGGAGGGAAGAGAGAAACAGAGAAAAACAAATGAAAAACGTTGGGCAAAGGAACAGACATAACAGAGGATGCACATGTTAAGCTGTGGCTTGAAAAGATTTAAGGGAATTACATGGTACTTGAGTGACAAAGAGAGGGTAGGGAGGAAGGGCTCATAGTATCAAAGTACAGATGAAGACCCAAGTCCGCGGTGGCGTAGCGGTCTAAGCATCGGCTTGGTGTCGATGAAGTTGCCCACTGGGGACTGGGGTTCACGCCCCGGTCTCGTCAGATCCGACTACGGCCGGACTCGATGAAGCAGCAATCATTGGCAACGCTGTCTTCGGGAGGGGGGCGGAGTCGGCTTGTGTTCGTCATGTGAATGCGTCTCTGTGTGTGTTGGAAAAACAGTGGTTCGGCTTGGATTCGCCTTGTCACGAAAGTGGGGAGGCGCTTTCCTTCGAGACTGCCGGCCGGAGAGATGCAGTTGGCGAACGCATGCAATACGAGGGTGGGTGTTTGAATTAAAATAGGGATCAATTGGACACTAAATTGGGAGAAAAAAAGGGAAAAATCAGAAATAAATTAAAAAAAAAAAGTACAGATGAAGGGTGTGAAAAGGGAGAAGAGCGGACTGGATGGAGTGGTGAAGCAAATGAGAGAGAGGATGTAATGTCCGTAGACGCCTTGTCTTACTGACATAAGAATAATTCAAGAACGAGCCGACTTCGTAGGTTCTTAACTGTGTAGCTTTTACTAGCGTTCATCCGACATACAACCTTTATAACATGCGCTTCTTACTTCCTGTATACGTCACACGCACTGCACGTACATCCGTGAGTAGGTCAAGTTAAACACGTGACCTTTCATTCATTACATCTCCCCCTCTAAGATGATTTTCTAACCTGTATACCACCCCCCTTTTCACAAAAAAAAAATAAAAAATCCCCCACAGTACACAAGTCCATACGCCTCACAAATCCATCCGGATTGCTGGCTTGCTCACCCTGCCAGAGCGAGTAACATATGGTGTGGAAGTTGGCATTTCTGCTGCTCGGGACTCATCCGTGTTTCCATTCTCCCCTGGAGTGACATGGTCAGGATCCCTGCTGACAAAGGTGAGTGTTTTGGGTGTGGCCAACAGGTGGCGCCTGTTCCTTCTGTAATGTTCACCTTGAGCTGTCTCCACTATGTAGGATCTGGGAGTGGAGCTCTGACTGTGAACAACTGCTGGCATTGTCCATGTTTTCTGTCCATCAAGTTTGGTGAGTACTGCGTCACCCGAGTTCAGTGGGCGCAGTGTCCGCACGCCGTTCCTGCGGTTGTATTAGAAAGCCTGCCTCGATTTGGCTGCGGCGTCAGCGGTTTTGATCAGTTCCTCTTTAGGCCAGGCCGGTTTCAGGTTATGCTGCAATGTGGGTAAGGTGGTTCTGAGTCTCCTACCCATGAGCAATTCCGCTGGACTGGCTCCAGTGGAAGAAGAGGGTGTAGCTCTGTATGTCAACAGGGCGAGGAGAGGGTCTTCCTGCCTTAATATGCTTTTGGCTATCTGAACAGCCCTCTCTGCCTGTCCATTACTCTGGGGGTAGTGTGGGCTTGAAGTCACATGGATGAAATCATAATCCTCACTGAACCTCCTCATCTCTTCTGAAACTAACTGTGGCCCATTATCGCTAACTACAATTTCAGGGATACCAAAACGTGCAAATGTAGCCTTCAGCCTAGCTACAACCTGACTGCTAGTAGTTGTTGGTAGATTTAGGATCTCCAAAAACCTGGAATAATAGTCAGACACTATCAAGTAGTTTTGCTTTTTGTACTCACACAGGTCTATGCCAACTTTCTGCCATGGTCTGGATGGGAGCTCACTTGACATTAAAGGCTCTTTTCTCTGTGTGTTCTTGTGTTCTCTGCAGAATTGACATTGCTGTATCTTTGTTGTAATGTGCTCTGTCATTTTGGGCCACCACACTGACTGGCTAGCTCTCTCTCTGCACTTAACTATCCCCTGGTGCCCGTCGTGTATTCTGTCTAAGATCACCTCCCTCATCTCTGTGGGAATGACGATACGACTGCCTCTGATGACTAAACCATCTACCGCAGATAACTCCCCTCTCACCTGATAAAAGTCTCTGACTGTCTCCGGCACTTTATCGACATACTCAGGCCAGCCGTGTCTGATGAAGCCCAACACTGTCTGGAGCTGCAGATCCCCATCCGTGCTCTGTTTTATCTCCTGCATCCTTTGAGGTGTGGCAGGCACCTGGCACACGATGGCATCAATGTGCGCTGCAACATCATCATGAGAAGCACCATCTTCGTAGCGCTGCTCTGGGCCTCTAGAGAGTGCATCAGCCACAGCTAAAGTTTTGCCTGGTGCGTATTCAGCCACTGCATTGAAACGCATCAGCCTCATTAACAGTCTCTGGCACCTAATGGGCACATTATCCAAGTCTTTGCTGTTCATGAGAGGCACTAGTGGTTTATGATCGGTGACAAGTCTGAAATTGTCAAGCCCAAACAAGTACTTCTCGAACCTTTCACATGCCCAGACGCTGGCTAAGCACTCTTTCTCGATCTGTGCGTACCTTGTCTCTGCGTCACTCAGCCGTCGGGAGCAGTAGGCCACGGGCTTCCAGTGTTCCCCGTGCTGCTGGAGCAGAACGCCCCCCAGCCCATAGCTGCTGGCATCTGCTGACACCACCGTAGCCTTAGTGACGTCGTAAAAGGTGAGTACCGGGGCGGTGGCGAGTGCTGCTTTAAGGTCTTGGAATGCTGTGTTCTGTGCAGGTCCCCACAGCCACTCTGTCGTTGCTTTAAGCAGTCCATAAAGCGGCTGACCTACAGTGGACAGCTCTGGGACGTATTTTGCCAAATAGTTCACCATCCCGAGGAACCTCTTGAGTTCCGTCACGTTCTGGGGCTGAGGAAAGTTCTCTATTCCGGCCACTTTGTCCGGGTCAGGTCTGATGCCTGCCTCGTTGATGATATGACCAAGGAAGCGGACTTGTTTCTGTTTGAACTTGCATTTCGCTTGGTTCAGTTTGAGACCTGCTGTTTCAATGACCCCCAGCGCCTCTGCTAGGCGCCGGTCATGGATTTCCTCAGTCTCTCCATGTATAAGGATGTCATCCATGTACACCTCTGTGCCCTCTAGCCCAGTCAGAGTTTCCGCCATCTTTCTCTGGAAAATCTCTGGAGCACTCGTTATACCAAATGGAAGGCGGCAGAAAGCATACCTCCCAAATGGGGTGATGAAAGTGGTGAGCCCCCTGCTGTCTTCATGCAAGGGGATCTGGTAAAACCCACTTGCTGCATCCAACGTTGTGAAGAACTTTGACCCTGCGAGCCTTGGCATTATTTCCTCCATAGTGGGTAGCCCGTATTTCTCACATTTCACCGCTCGATTCAGCCTCCTGAGGTCAGCGCAGCAGCGAACCTCTTTCTTGTTCGGTTTCAGCACCGGCACCATAGCGGCGCACCATTCTGTGGGCTGAGTCACTTTTTCAATAATGCCCTCATTTTCCATGCGCTGCAGTTCTTTCTTAACCAGTGGTACAAGTGGCAGCGGTATCCGTCTGGCTGTATGCACCGCGTATGGCTGGGCACCCTCCACCAGAGCTATTTTCACTGGGTCTGTTTTCAGCAGTCCACTTGAACCGAAAACTCCACTGACCTCATTCATCCGCTTCACTAGACCCATCTCCACTGCCTCTGGACGACTCAGCAGACAGCTGCCTCTCCCCTTGATCACATACACTGGAAAGGAGTATTGTTTCTCCTTGTAGTTGGTTGTGGCTTGAAACTGTCCTATGCAGCTGATGTTTCCACCTGGGCTTATGAAGCATGTGTCAGGAGGTCCCAGTTTTATGTTTGGCTTCAGCTTTTTAAATGTCCCTTGGTTGATAACAGTAGCGTCAGCCCCCGTGTCAATTTTAAAGGTTATTGGTACATCACTTATTGTTAAACTAACAGTCCAATCTTCCTGACTGCTCTCTTTGCCAACTTCTCCCAGAAAGTACAGCTGTTTAACCTCTTCAGTGACTTCTCTCACCGCTTTAGAGTGACATACACGCTCCCAATGTCCCTTTTTATGACACTTGTTGCACTTACTGTTCGTTGCAGGACACTTCCGCTCATCGGTGTGCTGCGTCTTGCCGCACCTCCCGCATTCATCTACTTTGTTGGTTGCCGGACTGCCGCCACCATGACGCTGTCCGCCCTTTTTGTTTTGGCGTTCGTCCCGCCATCGGACAACATTGACGTTAGCCAGCAGGGCCTCTGGTTGGTTAGCTTGGAGGCTGAGCTGCTTTGTTATTGCCACCGCCTGGCGCACTTGTTCAATGACTTTCACCAGAGTAAGGTCCGCTGTGAGCTGGAACTGACGGGAGAGCACCTTGTCTTTTATGCCCACTACCAGACGATCTCTGATATGTTCATCCCTCTTGTCCCCAAACTCACAGTGTTCAGACAGCTCATACAATGTCCGGATGTACATCTCCGCTGTCTCTCCTGGCTGCTGGCTACGTTGATAGAAGCACGCCCTCTCATGTATGATGTTACGGCGGGGAATAAAGTAGTCGTCGAACTTTTTCAGTACGATATCATAGTCCACTTTATCACCCTCCGCCGCGAAGTCAAACGAGCTGAATATCTTTTCAGCCTCGCTGCCCATTGCATAAATCAGCGAACTCACTTGAATCTCCCCGTCGTCTTTATCCAGCTTTGTCGCGAGCCTGAAGCGCGAAAACCGTTGTCTCCACTCCGGCCATTCAACGGGGCAGTCAAACTTGAATTCACTCGGCGGATTAAACTTCGGCATGACCGCTCGTGTTCAGATACACAGACTATTCTGACACCATGTAATGTCCGTAGACGCCTTGTCTTACTGACATAAGAATAATTCAAGAACGAGCCGACTTCGTAGGTTCTTAACTGTGTAGCTTTTACTAGCGTTCATCCGACATACAACCTTTATAACATGCGCTTCTTACTTCCTGTATACGTCACACGCACTGCACGTACATCCGTGAGTAGGTCAAGTTAAACACGTGACCTTTCATTCATTACAGAGGAGGAGAGACATAGATAACAAGAAGGGGAAACAGGGTGTGATAAAAAAAGTAAAAATAAATGAAGGAGATCTTGCAAATTACATTAGTAAAGTGTGATACGTCTCGATGGTAAAGATGCTAAGGATGTACTGAGCCGTGTGAGTGGAGGCTGAGACAGTGAAGGAGGGGGGAGGGAGAGAGGAAGAGAGAGAGCGAGAGAGAGAGAGAGCGAGAGAGAGAGAGAGAGAGAGAGAGAGAGAGAGAGAGAGAAGAGGAGACATGACAGGAAAAAGAAAATTTACAGCTTCTGGAGGCCGATGGATGAGAGGATCCTGTGGACCGAGTTCCACTGATGGAGGCTGAATTCCATCATTCTATAACACGAAACCTTAGCAATTTAACATAGACTGGCTCGAAGTCAACTGTTGATGCTTTGTTATGGAACAAAGATGGAAAAGTATATGCGTACAGTGGCTTGCAAAAGTATTCATACCCCTTGAACTTTTCCACATTTTGTCACGTTTCGACCACAAACATAAATATATTTTATTGGAATTTTATGTGAAAGACCAACACAAAGTGGCACACAATTGTGAAGTACAAAGAAAATTATACATGATTTTAAATTTTTTTTACAAATAAAAAACTGAAAAGTGCAGTGTGCAAAAGTATTCAGCCCCCTGAGTCAATACTTTGTGGAATGGCCTTTTGCTGCAATTACAGCTGCAAGTCTTTTGGGATATGTCTCTACCAGCTTTGCACATCTAGAGACTGAAATTTTTGCCCATTCTTCTTTGCAAAACAGCTCAAGCTCAGTCAGATTAGATGGAGAGCGTTTGTGAACGGCCGCTTTCAGATCTTGCCACAGATTCTCAATTGGATTTAGGTCTGGACTTTGACTGGGCCATTCTAACACATGAATATGTTTTGTTTTAAACCCGTCCATTGTAGCCCTGGCTTTATGTTTAGGGTCGTTGTCCTGCTGGAAGGTGAACCTCCGCCCCAGTCTCAAGTCTTTTGCAGACTCCAACAGGTTTTCTTCCAAGATTGCCCTGTATTTGGCTCCATCCATCTTCCCATCAACTCTGACCATCTTCCCTGTCCCTGCTGAAGAGAAGCTACCCCAGAGCATGATGAGTTCAATTTTGGTCTCATCTGACCAGAGCACCTTCTTCCACATGTTTGCTGTGTCCCCCACATGGCTTCTGGCAAACTGCAAACGGGACTTCTTATGGTTTTCTTTTAACAATGGCTTTCTTCTTGCCACTCTTCCATAAAGGCCAGATTTGTGCGGTGCACGACCAATAGTTGTGCTGTGGACAGATTCCCCCACCTGAGCTATGGATCTCTGCAGTTCATCCAGAGTCACCATGGGCCTCTTGGCTGCATCTCTGATCAGTGCTCTCCTTGTTCGGCCTGTAAGTTTAGGTGGACGGCCGTGTCTTGGTAGGTTTGCAGTTGTGCCATACTCTTTCCATTTCCGGATGATGGATTGAACAGTGCTCCGTGAGATATTCAAAGCTTGGGAAATCTTTTTATAGCCTAACCCTGCTTTAAACTTCTCCACAACTTTATCCCTGACCTGTCTGGTGTGTTCCTTGGACTTCATGATGTTGTTTGCTCCCCAATATTCTCTTAACAAACCTCCGAGGCCGTCACAGAACAGCTGTATTTGTACTGAGATTAGATTACACACAGGTTGACTCTATTTAGTCATTAGGTCAACATTCGATCATTCAGCAATCATCAGGCAACTTCTGAAGGCAATTGGTTGCACTCAGAGAAAAGGGGGCTGAATACTTTTGCACACTGCACTTTTCAGTTTTTCATTTGTAAAAAAACTGTTAAATCGTGTATAATTTTCTTTGTACTTCACAATTGTGTGCCACTTTGTGTTGGTCTTTCACATAAAATTCCAATAAAATATATTTATGTTTGTGGTCGTAACATGACAAAATGCGGAAAAGTTCAAGGGGTATGAATACTTTTGCAAGCCACTGTATATCCGTCCATCCATTATTCAAACCGCTTATCCTGCTGTCAGGGTCGTGGGGATGCTGGAGCCTACCCCAGCAGTCATTGGGTGGCAGGCAGGGAGACACCCTGGACAGGCCGCCAGGCCGTCACAGGGCAGGGAGGTAAGTATATATACAGTGCATCTGGAAAGTATTCACACCCCTTCACTTTCCCAACATTTTGTTATGTTACAGCCTTATTTCAAAATGGATTAAATTCTTTTTTTTCTCATCAATCTACATACAATACCCCATAATGACAAAGTGAAAAAGGTTTTGTAGAAATTTTTCAAATTTATTAAAAATAAAAAACTGAAATGTTGCATGTACATAAGTATTCACACCCTTTGCTATGACACTCAAAATTGAGCTCAGGTTCATCCTGTTTCCACTGATCATCCTTGAGATGTTTCTACATCTTGATTGGAGTCCACCTCTAGTAAATTCAATTGATCGGACATGATTTAGAAAGGCACACACCTGTCTATATAAGGTCCCACTGTTGACAGTGCATGTCAGAGCACAAACCAAGCCATGAAGTCAAAGGAATTGTCTGTGGACCTCCGAGACAGGATTGTATCGAGGCACAGATCTGGGGAAGGGTACAAAAAATGTTCCACAGCTTTGAAGGTCCCGAAGAGCACAGTGGTCTCCATCATTCGTAAATGGAAGAAGTTTGGATCCACCAGGACTCTTCCTAGAGCTGGCCGCCCAGCCAAACTGAGCAATCGAGGGAGAAGGGCCTTAGTCAGGGAGGTGACCAAGAACCCGATGGTCACTCTGACAGAGCTCCAGCGTTCCTCTATGGAGATGGGAGAACCTTCCAGAAGGACAACCATCTCTGCAGCACTCCACCAATCAGGCCTTTATGGTAGAGTGGCCAGACGGAAGCCTCTGCTCAGTAAAAGGCACATGACAGCCCACTTGGGGTTTGCTAGAGAGCACCTAAAGGACTCTCAGACCATGAGAAACAAGATTCTCTGGTTTGATGAAACCAAGATTGAACTCTTTGGCTTGAATGCCAAACGTCCTGTCTGGAGGAAACCAGGCACCTCTTATCACCTTGCTAATACCATCCCTACAGTGAAGCATGGTAGTGGCAGCATCATGCTGTGGGGATGTTTTTCAGCGGCAGGAACCGGGAGACTAGTCAGGATCGAGGGAAAGATGAATGGAGCAAAGTACAGAGAGATCCTTGATGAAAACCTGCTCCAGAGTGCTCAGGACCTCAGACTGGGGTGAAGGTTTACCTTTCAACACGACAACGACCCTAAGCACACAGCCAAGACAATGAAGGAGTGGCTTCTGGACAAGTCTGTGAATGTCCTTGAGTGGCCCAGCCAGAGCCCAGACTTGAACCCCATTGAATATCTCTGGAAAGACCTGAAAATAGCTGTGCAGCGACATTCCCCATCTAACCTTACAGAGCTCGAGAGGATCTGCAGAGAAGAATGGGAGAAATACCCCAAATATAGGTATGCCAAGCTTGTAGCTTCACACCCAAGAAGACTTGAGGCTGTAATTGCTGCCAAGAGTGCCTCAACCAAGTACTGAGTAAAGGGTGTGAATACTTATGTACATGCAATATTTCAGTTTTTTATTTTTAATAAATTTGCAAATATTTCTACAAAACCTTTTTCACTTTGTCATTATGGGGTATTGTATGTAGATTGATGAGAAAAAAAAGGAATTTAATCCATTTTGAAATAAGGCTGTAACATAACAAAATGTGGGGAAAATGAAGGGGTGTGAATACTTTCCGGATGCACTGTATATGTATGTATATATATGTATGTGTGTGTATATATATATATATATATATATATATATATATGTCTCCCCGCCTGCCACCCAATGTGTACTGGGATAGGCTCCAGCGTCTTGCAACCCCAATTGGGATAAGCGGCTTATATAATGGATGTACTATATATATATATATATATATATATATATATATATATATATACACTCACCGGCCACTTTATTAGGCACACCTGTCCAACTGCTCGTTAACGCAAATTTCTAATCAGCCAATCACATGGCAGCAACTCAATGCATTTAGGCATGTAGACATGGTCAAGACGATCTGCTGCAGTTCAAACCGAGCATCAGAATGGGGAAGAAAGGTGATTTAAGTGACATTGAACGTGGCATGGTTGTTGGTGCCAGACGGGCTGGTCTGAGTATTTCAGAAACTGCTGATCTACTGGGATTTTCACGCACAACCATCTCTAGGGTTTACAGAGAATGGTCTGAAAAAGAGAAAATATCCAGTGAGCGGCAGTTCTGTGGGCGAAAATGCCTTGTTGATGCCAGAGGTCAGAGGAGAATGGCCAGACTGGTTCGAGCTGATAGAAGGGCAACAGTAACTCAAATAACCACTCATTACAACCGAGGTATGCAGAAGAGCATCTCTGAACGCACAACACGTCGAACCTTGAGGCAGATGGGCTACAGCAGCAGAAGACCACACCGGGTGCCACTCCTGTCAGCTAAGAACAGGAAACTGAGGCTACAATTCGCACAGGCTCACCAAAATTGGACAACAGAAGATTGGAAAAACGTTGCCTGGTCTGATGAGTCTCGATTTCTGCTTCGACATTCGGATGGTAGGGTCAGAATTTGCCGTCAACAACATGAAAGCATGGATCCATCCTGCCTTGTATCAACGGTTCAGGCTGGTGGTGTTGGTGTAATGGTGTGGGGGATATTTTCTTGGCACACTTTGGGCCCCTTAGTACCAATTGAGCATCATGTCAACGCCACAGCCTACCTGAGTATTGTTGCTGACCATGTCCATCCCTTTATGATCACAGTGTTCCCATCTTCTGATGGCTACTTCCAGCAGGATAACGCGCCATGTCATAAAGCTCGAATCATCTCAGACTGGTTTCTTGAACATGACAAGGAGTTCACTGTACTCAAATGGCCTCCACAGTCACCAGATCTCAATCCAATAGAGCACCTTTGGGATGTGGTTGACCGGGAGATTCGCATCATGGATGTGCAGCCGACAAATCTGCAGCAACTGCGTGATGCTATCATGTCAATATGGACCAAACTCTCTGAGGAACGTTTCCAGTACCTTGTTGAATCTATGCCACGAAGGATTAAGGCAGTTCTGAAGGCAAAAGGGGGTCCAACCCGGTACTAGCAAGGTGTACCTAATAAAGTGGCCAGTGAGTGTATATATATATATATATATATATATATATATATACACACACACACACACATACATATATATATATATATATACATATATATACATATACATAAACCAGTTAGTCAAGTAAATTCTCTATGAGACAGTACAAGACTGTTTCATGTTATAAGCAATCATCAGCTGTCAATGAAACCACTCGAGGAAGGACATACCATATACTACGTCGTCATGCACATCATGTGCACATTGACCAATGGGGAAGGGAGATGGCAATGTACCAAAATTTCAAAAACATGTGATCAGTAACAAAGTTGCGATTCAAAATTCAAAAACATGTGATCGCTAACAGCCGAATTTTATTTTTTTGGAGGGGGTGGTATTTGTTTTTTGTCATGATTTACTTGTAACTATAAAATAGGTGCTTCTATCTATGTCTGCAACTGCTGGCCAATTCATTCCTGTTATTCAATGTGGACATTTTTGGTTTGCAAATGATAAAATATTTTTCAGTTAGACATAGATTGTACATTTTACTACTGGTTGAATATGCTTTGTTCTTTGAAAGGATTTTCCAGGTGGTTGAATAATTAATGTTTCTTTCCGCCAATGAACAAATATAACAGCTTAAAGATGTTACATTCTTTAAACGGTTGTTTCTTTTTTTTTAAAATTTATTTCTAGTTTTTCCCCTTATCCCACCCGATTAACCCAATGGCATATGGCCGCCAGAACTCTTGTCGAATAACTCCCCTGGCTCACGTTTCCACAGGAAGGAGATAGGCGTAACATCTGCTTCTTTCAAACTCGTGTCGGCTGCTCTCGCTATTTTACACACTGAAGCCTCGCAGGGATTGCATTACCTTCAGGCCACGAAGGAGGCGTAGGGAGAATGCTTTCAGTTGCTTGGCTGCAGGCGCCCGGGTGGGCCAGAGGGGTCACTGGAGAACGACGAGTCCCCGAACACTACACCGATCTACACCCACTATCCCTCGGGTAAGGGTGGCCTAATGAATGCCTTACCCCGTGGACGCTCTGGCCGTGACCGGTTACGGCGAGTCTGGGATACCAACCTCCCAGCCACATGACGAGCGGATTGCAAGAACGGCGGTTTATTCCGCTCGACCACCAGAGCGGCCCCCTAAACGGTTGTTTCTAAAGCTACACGTGTGCATTAAACCTCTTTTTGAATGTTCCCTCTGTTAGACCGACGTATGTCTCTATTTGTCGTTGTCATTTCTCATCACCGTAGCTTGGTAGATAACTCCTTTTGTCTGGCATTTTCTTTCGAGGGGGCATGAGTCGTTCACACGGCAGTTGCATCCGGGGGGGGGGGTCGGGTTCTGATGAAGGTGTCATTGATTTGTTCATGATTCTTGTGTTGTGGGACGATATTATTTGTTGAATGTTATTCATGCAACTGTAACTAATTTTGATGGTGTTCCTATTGCATATCTTCCTCAGTTGATGGTCCGGGGTAAAGCACTTATCCAAAAGTTAAAAAAACTGCTTACCGATGTTTGTGGCCACGGTATCACTGTAGGGTGGGTTGTTCCAGGTGATGTTTCGTTTTCGGCGACGCTTGTTGATTTTCTGGCAGTCAGTATTTAATGGTGGGTTGTATTTGAGCTTAAAATTGTAGCTGCTCTTTTGCAATGCATCTTGATATGGGGGTGCAGCTTCATTGAAGATGGACTCACTGAGAGTCTTCTATTAATGCTTTCTGGGATGTTCTTCAAGATGGAGGGTGGGTGGTGGTTTTCTCTATGAACATACTGCAGTGTGTTGTTGGGCTTAATGCACGGCTTGTATGTACTGTTCCTAAGGTCCACTGAGATGACCAGAAATCAATTTGTTTTTGTTTCCTTCAATGGTGATTTTTAGCCCATTGCTTGAGAATATTTTGCAGATTGTTTTCTTAATTTGCTCGACTTCTCTTGGTGTTTTGCTACAAATTGCTCGCCCATCATCCCTATAGAGTCCAACATTGATGTCAAGGTCTGGTAGTTGAGACAACAAATACATTCCAACTAGTTCACAAGTTTCTGCCCCGTCGAAGCTGCCCATGATTATATCAAATTTACTACTACCTCTTTTCTGCCATGGGTTTTCCTCATGGTACAAAAGTGATTCTTTTGCCTGGTATATAATGTCTCTGTCTTGCTTGGATATCACTATGTGTTTTGCGGCAAAATCAATGGCTTTAGATAGTAAGTCTTTGCTTATGGAGGGGTATAACTCACAGATATAAAAACATGTGAATTTGCAGTTCTTCTTGTCATCTAGGTTCTTAAACCATTCTAATACATGGTTTGTGTTTTTCCATTGATTTACGGGGACTTTTTTCAAGATTTGATCGTTCATGTTTTTGATGATTTTTTTACTTATCTTTCTGATTTCCAGATATGAGTCCAATGAGGAAAGGTCTTTTCTGGGGTCCTCTAGAAAGTGAAGGGTTTCCAACTCTTCTTTGCTGTGGCTGGGCAACATCTCTCTGCCCAACTGGCTCTCAGTTCCTGTTGTTGGGATTGGAAACAGTAGAGGCAAACAGGGGAACAAGGTTGTTATGAATTTACATTAAATTCAAGGATTTTTATAATCACAAAAATATTTACAAACATGACATGAAATTAGTTACTCACTTATTTTTTTAATTGATGAATATTCATTTTTGGTGATAATTCATGAAATTGCAGTTTAACCTTAATACACCGAAGTGAGAGTTGTTTACCCCTATCCTAGTCAGATAAGATGAAAAAATCATCTTCATTCTCTCTAGCGGCGGTTGATGAGGCATTCTCACTTTCTGACACAAGGCCAAGCTCTTCAGCTGAGTGCAGAAACAGGTTATGTACCCTCTTCTTCTCTGCAGCTAGTTTGGGAGGCAACCACCTCATCTTGAAAAATGGGTGGGTTGCTGTTGCCAGGATAGCTTCATTGACATCAGTCTTCAGCTGTAATAAACTGCTGAACCTTTTCTCAAAGCCAGCTATGGTGGCTTGTGAGATATGTGAGCAATACCACAGGTTTGAAGCCTGCAGGTCATGTAGTTTAGCCTGAACAGCAAAGAGGGTAAGTATGAGCTCACCATAGTAAGGCCTGACCCTGAAGGCAGTCAGTTGTAATGGCAATGGACTTGAGGACTCCGCAGTATTCCTCAAAGAAATCAAGGTCTACCTCTTTGAATTGTAGGAGTTGCAAAGCAGGCATGATCTCAGGAAGCATCTCCTGAAGAAATGTCAGCTGACTCAGACAGTCATAAAGAGAATTCCACCTACAAACGCAGGGTATCTTCAGTTGCTTGTTGGTCAAGTCATTGAGTATTTCTGTATATTTTGGTCTGCCAGAAGCATTCCATGGGGCTGAACATTTTGCCATGGATGAATGATTCAGCCTGGAGAGAGTTGAATTGTCTTTAATTGCCCTTTTGGTTGAAACCAAACTCAGTGTGTGAGTAGAACACCTGACTTGAGGTGGTAGAATGATAGCACACTCTGACACTTCTTCTCCCTCTGGATCTATTATTACAAATGAAATGTCCTGTTCCAGCTCATCTGTTCTTCTGAATTGACTGTGATATTGAACTCTCAAAATGCTTCTGAGAATTTTGATGCCTTGTCAGTTACAGTAGCCACAATAGTGTCAGTTGTGAGTCCATATTCTGAATATATTTCCTCCAACAGTACTGCAATATGATTGTAGGTATGTGGACTGGGAAAATGTCTGCAAGCAAGAGCAGCCGATTCTAGCACATCTGTTTGTATCCAATGCACAGTGACTCCCATATAACTTGTTCTTTTCTTCTTTTTTTTTTTAGTACATCAGACAGCTGCAGTGTTGCAAACACATTATATGCACTTAAATCTCACCTTCAAATTTGCTGTTTTATTGTCAAAGTCTTCATCGATTCTTCTACAAAGCGTCTGCCTGGACATAACTTTAGCACCTTGGCAAAGTCCCTATACCAAGTCTATAAATTATTTGTACTCAACAGGGGCCAACAGATACACCCATTTAGTGACAAAAGATGTGGTGAGAAGGTCCGGATGGTTTCACAATTGAAATGTATAACGAATTTGCTACCAAGCTGGTACCAATACTTAACCTGATGTATCAGGAAATTTTTAACCAACAGAAATTGCCCCAAACTATGATGCAGGCAATCATATCCGTGTTACTTAAAAAAGAAAAAGATCCCCTAATGTGTGGCTCCTACCGCCCTGTAAGCTTGTTGAATTGCGTCTACAAAATCCTTACAAAAATCTTGGCCACCCGTATTGAAACTGTTGTCCCAACGGTTGTTAACCCTGATCAAACTGGTTTTATACCAGGCAGGCAGTCATTCTATAACATGCGCCGCCTCTTTAATGTACTGTACACACCACATTCCGTAGAACAGACAGAAGTAGTGATTTCTTTAGATGCTGAGAAGGCATTTGACCGCATCGAATGGAAATATCTATTTGCTGTTCTAGAAAGGTTTGGCTTTGGTTTCTCATTCCTAGCATGGGTTAAAATATTGTATTGCTCACCGACAGCCGCACTGTGGACGAATAATATTATTTCTGATTATTGTTCACTCCATAGGGGCTACAGACAGGGCTGCAGCCTCTCTCCTTACCTGTTCGATTTGGCAATTGAGCCACTCGCTATAGCTCTTAGGGCAGAGGATGGCATTAAAGGTATCTCATGAGGTGGTAAATTGCATAAGGTATCACTTTATGCAGATGACCTGTTGTTATATATATCCAACCCAATAGAATCTATACCAAGACTATTACTTACCCTGGATAACTTTGGTTGCCTGTCAGGTTATAAGATAAACTATTCAAAGAGCTTGCTTTTTCTGATTAACCACACTGATAGAGACTACTCTAGCTTTCCATTTAAACTTGAACATAATGTATTTACATATTTAGGAATCAAAGTCACTCATACAATGGGGAGGTTATATAACCATAACTTTAAAACACTAATAGAATGAACAAAACAAGATTTTAAAAAGTGGTCAACGCTACCAATTTCATTAGCGGGCCGCATTAATATAGTTAAAATGACAGTCTTACCCAGATTTCTCTATCTTTTTCAAATGATTCCCATATTCATACCTAAGACAACTTTTCAACAATTAGATAGATTAATTTCATCATTCATCTGGAACAATTCAAACCCCAGGATGAAGAAAATATACTTGGAGGTCCCTAAGGGGACAAGGGGATTAGGTTTGCCTAACTTTATTTGTTACTACAGGACTGCGAACATTGTAAAACTTTTACATTGGGCATTTACATATAAGAATCAACAGGGTACAGATTGGGTTCACATGGAACTCTTATCCAATCCTTTACCGATATTCACCTCTCCACTACCACATAATCGTAACATACAAATAACAAACCCGGTGGTTAAAGCTTCACTTAGGATATGGCTCCAGTTTAGGAGGCATTTTGGATTAAAGCATGCTAGCGGTCTTTTTTCCAGTAGCAAATAATCAATTCTTCTTGTCATCTGTGTTAGATAACGCATTTCAACTTTGGCATAGAAATGGACTGGTGTTTTTCTGTGATCTATTTAAAGATGGAACATTCACCTCATTTGAAACACTTACCAAAGACCATAACATACCCAGATCCCATTTTTTTTAGATACCTTCAAATCCGTAGTTTTGCCAAGAAAGTGTTTCCCTCATTTCCGTATCTGCCACCCAGGAGCCAATTAGATGTTATTCTAGAGATGGGAAAAAACGGGTCTCTATAATTCACACACTGATACAGGGATTGAAACAGATATCCTGGAACAAAACAAAAACTGCATGGGAGAGAGATTTGGGTGTAGAGCTTTCTGAAGAGGCATGGCGGGACAGCTTAACTCGTACGTCCTCATTGTGTATACGACATGGGTTAATTCAGTTTAAGGTGCTTCACCGTCTTCACTACTCGGGGGACAAGCTTGCCAGAATCTTTCCCACCACAGACCCTGGCTGTCCGAGGTGCAGTCATAGTCCAGCCTCGGTGGGACACATGTTCTGGGCATGCCCCTCCCTCAACAGTTATTGGGGACAGATATTTAATGTATTCTCACATATCTGTAAACAGACCATAAACCCTGATTTTCACACAGCCGTCTTTGGCATACCACCCCCTAATTGTAAAGTCACAACTTTGCAGGCAAATGCTCTAGCATTTGCCTCATTACTAGCACGCAGACGTATCCTATTTAACTGGAAGTCGAATAAAGCGCCATCATTTTTGCAGTGGTTGAGGGAGGTGCTGTCCTTTCTACCTTTAGAAAAGCTCCGATATAAAATATATAAAACCCGCAAAAACTTTACTTTGACCTGGAGTCCTTTCATAGGCTTTATTGAAGGTTTTCCCTTTTATTGAATGTACTTTTTATTTACCTGGTTGTAACGAAAATACTTATAGATATATGTGTACAACTTTATATCGTCTTCAAAAATATGGTTATTATGTGGAATTGGAATAAGAAATCCCTGCATAGTCCTTTTTTTCTTTCTTTTTTTTTCTTTTCTTTTTTGAGCCTTGGGGGGAAGGGGGGATTCCTACATGTTTATTTTTGTTGTTGTTGTTGTTGTTCGTGTGCTTTGTATACCTGTTCCAAAAATAAAGTTTTCAAAAAAAAAAAAAAGATGTGGTGAGAGAGTAAATTTTATTTTGTGTCACTGAACCACGCTCAAAGAGAGTAGTTTGTTTGTACCAGGCCCTAGTTTTTTTGGCTTTTCACACTGGCAAATTCCTTTTTGTGGTCTTCAAATTCCTTTATTTTGTTAGCGTGCCTTCGTTTCAAGTGGGTTTTAAAATTTGATATCGCTCCAAGAGAACCACATATTATGACCTTTTCGTTAGTGCACAGTTGACACTCAGCCTCTATCTTTCTGTTTGGGATCTGCTTCACTATTTGGAACTATTTCCCATCCAGCATTGCACATTTGAGCACTGTTGTGGCTTCTTGTTCTGCAGATGTGGCAGATTATTTGCCGGCCTGGCCAGGCTCTGATGGTTCATTGCCACTCATCCCCTGAGATGACTGACTCTTATGTACAGAAAAAATGTATAAAGATGCCATTAAACTGATTAGGCCTACCAGTTGAAACTTAAAACCAACAACATTCAGAAAACACTAACAACTCACACAATAGACACTAAAACAGTTATTTATGTGTTACTTAAGTATTATCGGGAATGGAATCAATTCACTTTGAAATGTATTATGCTCAATAATCCATATTGTAAAATGTTTTGTACAAAATGATGAACAGTTAGCTTTAGAGTAAAGATCAGAATGAAATATTTTTAACTGATTCATGACTTGCGTTCTTAAAATCTATGATGAGTTTTTATTTACCCGAATATTAACCTGACCATCCCCTGGCATTGCAAACACTGTAAAATGTTATCCTCAAGAGGACTGTGCAAGCTATTTCCCTGACAACAATTAAGAATGGCCACTATAAAACGCCTAAATGTAGCTATGCTAAAAATAAATTTGTTCTGACTTACACAAGTTGTCAACAATTAATCTTGCTAATGAAGCTTCCCATCTGATAACTAACCACACAATGCCACTGTTCCAGGCTGCCTGAGCATGTCTGTGACATTAGCTGGTATGCTAATGTTACTAGCTAATATGTATATTTGCCAGTTCTAGAGCACGTGTTTGCTAATTGCTCTTTTCTTCTGTTGTATTTCAGAGTCATTCAGACAGCTTGCATGCAATATCTCATCATATTTTTATTATATACCTTTATCTTACCGGAAATTTGCATGAAACACCAAAGCAGATTATTTCCTCAAGCTACTGATCACAAGGAACAGAAATAAAATATGGTAGTTCACAATGAGTGTGTT
The DNA here is from genome assembly GCF_029633865.1 of Lampris incognitus. Taxonomy (NCBI): domain Eukaryota; kingdom Metazoa; phylum Chordata; class Actinopteri; order Lampriformes; family Lampridae; genus Lampris; species Lampris incognitus. The sequence continues at coordinate 107,615,923 of NC_079212.1, read as the reverse complement.
GCTGGACCCGACAGGACATGTCACGTGATTCACTTGCATTTAGTTAGTGATTAGGCTAATAGTTGTACAAATTTTTTCTACAGTTTAAACCTGGGATAAAAATGTCTTATGTGGGAATAAAATGACATATTAAATAATGTATTTTAAGTATTTCAAATACACAAATACAACCTGTTAAAGTATTTTGTTACAAATACATCCTATTTTTTCTGTCCAAAATACCAATTACAAAATACTCAAAAGTAATTAAATACGTATTTTAAATACATTTAATTGAAATACTGCCCATCTCTAGTCATGGAAGAGCAAGAAGATCGTACAGACACACTGCTGCCTGTCGTATTGCTATAATATTCCTATAATATTTCTATGATCATTGACTACCATCTGTGCTGCTGAAAATATACTGCAAGTCCAAGCCACCTCTGTAACAAAATATTTTAGGGGAGACATGACTACAGATATAGTTTTTACTGTAGATTTTTGTTGTAACCCTGGTAGTGCAGCAAGTAACGTGACTGAGTACATTTAACCTGCACTGGCTGCGCCGCATTCAGCCGTTACAGTTACGTGTTTTGAGGTAAAGTTTATAACCCTCAAAACTATGGTGTGTTTTGAAAAATAAGCATTATTAAAAAAGTTATATGTACACATACAGTAAAAGAATATGCCTACACAAAATATGTATTTACCCTAGTAGCAGTTTTATTAAATCAAAATTACAATCACAATTATAATATAAAGAATAAGGCTAGGTCTAGGCCTATATGATAATCCTGCAGTCATAATATTAAGTAGTCATACAGAAGCAGGTTCGGGCAGATGCAGGTCTCTCTTACTCTCTCTCGTGTAGAGGAGAACAGCAGCAGATGGGGCGCGGCATGCATGCAGCAGCAGCATGACAAAGGCCAGGTCAGAAATTAACAGAGCTTGGAGCAAAAGTGCCCTTCAATGATCATAAACTTTCTTTCTTTTCTTTTTTTTTTTTTGCTGTTCTCACTTTTTATTTTTCAAACAAAACAAATCTTCGTGCCACAAACTGTGTTTCTTTGACAATATAATGTAATAATTATATATTATTTCACAGTTTAGTAAATGGCCCTAAAATCAGTTCAAGGGGAAAAAAACATGAGCTACACTGAAAAAAGGGGCACAAGGAAGCCCTCCTCCTCACTCCATCCTCCCTCTCTCCTACATGTGCAGATAGAGGGGAGAGGACTTCTGAAGGGGGAAAGTCGTGGGAAGAAGGGAGGAGATCAGAGGCACACAGGAATGCAAGCAGCATCACCAGCTTTGTGAATTTGTGGCCATAATGGTGTCAAAAAGAACAGGAGGACAGCTTGACCTTCATTTATTCAAAAAGAGAAGACAGGTGAGAAATTAGCTTGGATTTGATTCCTGTCCAGAAATGTATTTACACAGTAGTGCTGTGGGAAACAAAGCAACACATTTCTTTAAGTTCATGTCATTACTTTTCTAGAGAATGAACAAAGTCAGACAGCAGCAGAAGGGCCAGAAGGTAGAGGTGAAGGAGGAAGAGAGAGAGCAGGGGGCTCCACAGTAGGAGCAGTCAGCGAGGACACCCATTTGTTAAAGTTCATTTTTGAGTTGAACTAAGCATGCAGACAGAAAATCAGAAAAAGTATATAGTCAGTCTCTGTAAGAAAATGCGTCACCACAGAACCTCAGAGTTGCACAAGGCAGCTGAGAAAATAGTCGAAAGGATGAAAGAGGAAAAAAAAATAGAAACCCTCACTGCTGAGATGTTGAGGGACCTGTTTCTGACCACTGCAAGGATGTTTAGAACTGTTTATAAAATAGCAAAATCCGGAAGGCCATACACTGACCTGGAAGCAGACATCGACATCCAAGTCCTGAATGGATTGGACATGGGACTTTACACTCAGAAAAATCTTGTGTAAATATCATCCAGCACATAGCAACAGAATTGAGAAAGCAAGTCTTTGAAAGTGTTCTAGATAGCAATTCAAAGATTTCCATTCTGACTGATGAGTCAAACACCATCAGCAAAAAATCAGTACTATGTCACAGCATGTGTGGGCAAGAGCAAAGAGCCACTGACAATTCTTTTTGGATATTGTAGAGCAAGTTCCCTGCCATCACTGCTGAGGTAATTCATATAGTGTTGCTGAACATATTTCACCATGGATTTACAGAAGACGTTTTAAAGGAGGGGCTTCTTTGTTTTGCATGTCATGGTGCCTCAGTCATGCTTGGAAGCAAGTCGGGTGTGATGACCAGAGTGGTCAACCGGCTTCCTGGCGTTTTCATCTGGCACTGTATGAACCACCGCTTGGTGTTGAGCGTGGGGGATGCTGTTGAGGAAGATGCCGGTCTCAATCAAATTTGGTAATTCTTTCATAATCTGCAAAGCCTCTATCATGTTTTTGCTAAAAACCGAAGCGTTGAATGCATGTTGAGACACTTTCAATGCAGAGTCCAAACACAGGGCGAATTTTGAGAATGAAATGGCGAGCTTCCAGCAACAGAACTGTGAAAGCTGTCTGGCAACAGTACCCTGGCATATAAAAGCACTTTTCAGAAGCACTTGTGGATCCAAACCGAAGTGCTACAGAAACGGTCATATTTCATTGTTAATACCATTGGATCTGTAGTCCAACCTTTGTCCTCAACCTAGGACTCATGTTTGATAACTCAGAAGAACTGTCTGATTTATCCCTTGTAGTGTATCCAGGTATACAAGTTTGGATTCTTCAAGAAACATTATGTGGTTTAACCTGACATCCTGCTTGTGTGTACACAATGACACTTGGTTGCTGGTTGTCCATCGTGTCCGATGATGACCATCTTCTCCTATTTGTGAGTCCTTTGGTGGCTGAATAGTCCGATCCTGGATGCACAGTTGCGGTTTTCACACGCTTGCTACACAGTGTTGTGTGCGCTGGTTTTCCATATACTTCACTCCCTCTGATATGTGAGAGCGCCAGGTTGTGCGGCAGGAAGCAAGTTCCTCTAAAGAAGAGGGGATGATCTGGCATCTTTTCAGTGTGGTCTTCATTTGGTCTTTGAACCGCTTCTTCTGCCCACCAGCAGTGCGTTGACCAAGGCGTAGTTGGCCGTAGAGGACTTTACGTGGGAGTCGTTCGCTGAGCATGCAAATAACATGCCCAAGCCACCTGAGTTGATGGTGGTTTAGGGTAGACTTCACGCTGCAGCTGCCTGTCCGCCCCGACACCTTTGTGTGTGGCACTCTGTCCTCCCAAGTAATGCCGAGGATCCTCTGGAGACATTTCACATGGAAGGCCTCCAGGCTTCTGAGATGGTGGCTGTAGATCGTCCATGCCTCACATCCATAGAGTAGTGTGGAGATGCACACTGCTCTGTAAACAAGCACTTTGGTGTGGAGATTGAGATTGCTGTTCTGGAAAACCTTTCTCCTTAGACAACCAAAAGATGCTGAGGCTTGTTTGAGGCAGTGCTGAATCTCATCATCCGTTGTGCAGGTGTCAGATAGCATACTTCCAAGATATTTGAAGACAGGAACAGTGGCCAGTTGTTGTCCTTCTGCTGTGAAGGTTGTTGGGTGGTTTGGGGGGCCGGCAGTCAACTGACAGATTACCTCTGTATTTTGGGTGTTGATAATCAGTCCCATTCTCCTGTATGCAGTTACAACTGCTGACAGAGTGTTTTGTAGGGCTTCTGGTGTGTGAGCTACCAGGGCACAATCGTCGGCATACTGTAGCTCAATAATGTTCTCAGAGGTCAACTTGGTGGTTGCCTGTAACCTTCTGATGTTGAATAGGTTTCCATCGAGCCTGAAGTCAATGGTAACTCCAGCCTGATACTCCAACCTCCTTCGTAACAGTGTTGTAACAGAGACTAATAAGATATTGAACAGGACTGGGGATAGCACACAGCCTTGTCTGACTCCAGTCTGCACACCAAAGGGCTCAGAACTGTGGTTTCCCACTACCACTCGGGCCATCATTCCTAAATGAAACTGTCCAAGAATGGTGAGAAACTTGGGTGGACATCCAAATTTTTCTCAGGACTTGCCACAGCAGGGCCCGGTTAACTGTATCAAATGCCTTTGAGAGGTCCATGAATGCTATGTTATAGATCCTTGTGCTGTTCTTGGCATTTCTCCTGGAGCTGGCGTGTGACGAAGATCATGTCAACGGTTCCGCTGTCCTTTCGGAAGCCGCATTGTGATTCTGGTATGACTCGTTCGGCTATTGCAAGTGTTAGTCTGTGGAGCATGATCTTGGCTAGAACCTTTCCGGCAATGGCCAGTAGTGAAATACCCCTACTGTTGGAGTAGATGACTTTGTCTCCTTTGTTTTTATAAATGGCCACAATGTTGGCATCTTTCCACTGTTGGGGGACACACTTGTGACTCCACACCTCAAGGATATAGAGATAACAGTGTCCTCGTACAGAGATAGCGTCCTTCCTTGAGGATTTCAGCTGGAATATCATTAGGTCCAGGGGTTTTGTTGTTTTTCAGGGTCTTGACTGCATGTAGGATTTCTTTAAAAGATGGTGGCAGGTCTAAGTCTTGCAAGGTAGGCTGTTCAGGGAGCTCTGCCAGTACAGTTGAGTCCACTGGGGTGGGCTGGTTGAGCAGGGTGTTAAAATGCTCGGCCCACCGCTCCACTAACAGGGCCTGATCCTTGATGAGAGCTGTTCCATCAGCATACCTAACGATTGTCAGGGAGCAGTTTCTGGGGCCATAGATGGCCTTAACTGCATCATAGAAACCATGCATGTCGTTCATGTCTGCATAAGCCTGGATTTTGTTGGCTTTCAAAATCCACCACTCATTTTGCAGATTCCGCAGAGTTGCTTGGGCCTCAGAGCAGAGGTCTTGCCATTTTTTCTTGAGAGGTTGGGATGGTGGGTTGCTGAGGTCGGCTCCGTGTGCCTTATGCATGTTGTCCAGGAGTGTGGAGATCGTTCTGGCATTGTCATCAATCCAGTCTTGATGTTTCTTGGTTTTGAAGACAATGGATTGGGCTGCATTGTCGAAGAGGGTGGTGCTCAGAGAGGTCCACTTTTAATCCATCCCAGACTCTGAGTTGATCAGCTGGTCAATGTCAACTAAGTTGTCGGCTAGAGAATGACGGAAGGTGTTTCGGGTGTCGCTGCTGGATAGTCTGGCGCAGTGAAGTGGTTTCTTTTTTGGCCCAGATTGGTGTCTCAAGGGTCAGACATGCACTCTGACTTTTGTCAGGATCATACGGTGGACTGTCCAGCAGTCTGCTCCTCGCATAGCTCTTGTAAGGAGTACATCTTTAAGATCAGCCCGCCTCACGATAGCATAATCAAGCAGGTGCCAGTGTTTGGATCTGAGATGCATCCAGGATGCCTTGTATTTATTTTTTGTTGGAAAATTGTGTTTGTGATGGTGAGGTCATGTTCCAAGCACAGACTAAGAAGTCTTATGCCATTGGGGTTGACTTTTCCAATGCCTTAGGCGCCAATCACTCCATTCAAATTTTGCATGTTCTTCCCAACTCGGGCATTAAAATCACCAAGCAAAATGACTTTGTCACTCCTTGGGATGTTGATGAGTATATCATCGAGTGCCTGGTAGAAGCGATCTTTCTCTTCATCATGGGATGGTAAAGTTGGAGCGTAGGCACTTATCAAGGTGATGTCTCAACATTTTGTGAGGGGTATGCGGAGAGTCATCAGCCGCTCATTAATGCCCACTGGTGTTTCTTCGAGTTTGGGTAAGAGACTGTTCTTAAATGCAAAACCAACTCCATGGATGTGTTGACCTCCTAGGGGTTATCCTTTCCAAAAGAATGTATAGCCCTCTCCTACTTCATTGAGCGAGCCCTCTTCAAGGAGCCTGGTCTCACTGAGTGCCGCCACATCCACACAATAGTGCTTCAGCTCGCTGGCAATAAGTGCTGTTCTGCGTTGAGGTCTGTCCGTACCATGGCTGATGTCCAGGAGTGTTCTTATGTTCCATGCTGCAAATCTTAGTGGTATAGTGTGTGTTTTTCGACCGCATAGTGGAATGGCCCAGCAGGTGTGGTTTCCTGCCCAGGTGCAGTGTTGAGTGGGCAATTTTTGAGCCACCTTTTCTAGGCCGTTCCCCGAAAGGGGTGAGCAGTGCCGTCCCTAAATAGGGCTGCTCAGACGCACAGGGGTCTACTGGAAACAGCTGCCACTCAACCCTAGCTGCTAATGACCGTTGCCCTGTGCCGCTGGTGTGCAGAGTTCCAACTAAGAGCTCCCAGCTCATTCAGACCTGCTCCCGTCACTGGATACTCCATCGCCGCCAGATTTTGTGAGGTCGGGGACTCAGATAGCAGAAGAAGATACCTGCGCAGAGATGGTTTTTAAAGTGGCATGGGGGGTGCGCTTCTCCCAACGCCACATGACTTGATTGTAGAGGGGATGGTTCCGATGGCAAGGGGGATCCATAGACGACCGGCACCTCCACACAACTGCAGGGGGCTGCCGGAAATCCAGTTTTTCGGAAACCGCCTCAAAGCATGCCGCCACAGCTTGCTTTTCTGTTGGAGTAAGCTCCCTTAGCCTTATGGCTCCCCAGACTCACCCACTAGGCAGCGGGGCAGTGGTTGATAGGTGCCAGGACATGTCCACCAGGGTGGACCTGCACACCATATCTCTGGGGCCCACTGCTGCTCCGAGATCCCCTGCCAAGTTAGCCTGGGGCCGCAAGACCCCAGTTACCATGTGTGGCCACGGGGAGGCCTTGCAGGAGTCTTGGTGAAGGAGAAGCTATGTACTGGCAAGGGAAGGCTTACACGCTAGGAGGCTTCCCTATTTGCCACAAGGCTAGCTAGCGGCAGCGAGCTAAAGGCAGGAGGGACACAAATGGGTTGGAAGAACACATGCACCTTCCCTCCAACTATACACTGCTGCACTAGATGCATAAAAACACCCTATGGGCTGTCACACACACACACGTACACAAGGACACAAACACACACACACACATAAATGGCCTTCACTTCACCTCGCATAACAGTGCCAAAGTTACATTAAACAGACTGGGAACTCACCCACGAAACCATGTTTTTTCACATGGTTATCAGATCTAGATTCACATGACAACCTAACCTTTCACGGTCATTGTCCCATTAATCACAGGGAGAAGATTGAATCTCATGTCTACAAGACAAACTCAAACCACAACATGATGAAGACAGGACTATGAATTGAGTTTACCAATCCAAGCCTCATTTGCGCTCTCTCACCATCTCTCTCTTATGTTATAATCATGAATTATTGTTGAGCTTTACATGAAAGAAGAATTTGTTTTATTGGAAGCCTTGTTGATACTTTAATATCTCTCTCTCTCTCTCTCTCTCTCTCTCTCTCTCTCTCTCTCTCTCTCTCTCTCTCTCTCTCTCTCTCTCTCTCTCTCTCTGACACACACACTCCTTGTTCTAAATGCTGGTAATCTTAAGGTTGTAAATTGTTAGCATTCCTGGGAAAACAATCAGTGTGAGTTTTGCTAATTCTATACATCTTTGACTTGATGTGAATTAACTGTTTAACCATCTCATAATCAAGTCAATATTACCCAGCAAATGCTTTTGTGAAGAATAGTTCAAACCCCATATTTGTGGGGTATCAAATGACTGGGTTATTAAAATTCAGATTTAACAGTTTACTGTGACCACACTGTCATCTAGTAAACTTTTTTCAGTAAAACAAGCATTTTATTGACAGCAGAATGGCCATTATTGTATTGTTTTTCTATAAGTTTAACAATTTAATGCATTATGTAGTAATGATTTGAATACTAGTGTCTTGTAGAATTGAAATGCACTCCATTTAGTGCAAGCCACAACTTAAGAGAACTTTCTGTATTGTGTGATCAATATCATGCATTGTCCAAGTGTTTTTCATAGATGCGTCAATGTTGACAGAATTGAATGAGCATCTATACTAATAAAAAGTACTTAGTCTTCAAATATAATCCCTAGATAGGGCATTAATGGCATTACTGTTCTATTTTTAAAGACAAAATAGTCTTCCTGTTCAAACAAAGAAAAATGGGCTTTCCCTTTAAAAAACCGCGAAGACGTCATCTTTCATTTGCGATCCGCCTACAACTAGTATAAGAGTTGTTTACACCATTTGAGTAGGAGCTCTATTTCCCATACTCTCTTTGGCTTATTTTCCTCTTGCTCTTCCTTTCTCTTGCTTTGGCCTTCTTTTTTTCTTTTTCTTTTTTTTGGTACGTGTCCAGAGCTTCCATTCTGTTCTGGTTTTAAAAAATGTTCCTTTCCACCACGTCCTCATTTTTCTCTTTACACTTGGGCTTGTATTTTTAACTTCTGCTGGAGAGTTAAAAGCTCATCAAAAAATCAACATTCAAAGACCACAAAGAAGCCAAAACATCGTTTTAGCCACAGCACGCCAGGTTGCCACAAATAATGTCTGTAGTCTTCTGTTTTAACCTTTTGTTGGTATTGTGGCGAACGTAGAAGTAATGACAAAGGTAACCTTTCAGTCTCCTTTATTGAACTCACGCAGAGACGGGAACTTAAGAGAAATGCGACACAATACATGGGGGTCATCTATCCGAATAACAATGTTGATCAGGGTTTCAGTACCAAAGCTACACAACACAACAGAATGACAACTACAATTACACCACACAAAACAGTAATCACATAAACGCATATAACCACATAAAACACTTACAGAACATTTAATAATGTAATGTACACTAATAAGTAGACACATTGGCCCTTGGCTAACGGGTCGGACCCCTTAGTCGAGCGGTCAGCGATGTCTCCCGCGGTGCGGGAGCTATGGGTTCGCATCCCGGCTGCGGCAGTTCTTGTAGTTGCCCCCCAAATTCGCTACATTGGTGTCAGAAGTGGGATACGCGCTTTCCCGAAGAAGGGGGGTAGCGTAACATGCATGGATAAGTAGACACGTTGGACCTTGACTAACGCGTCGGGCCCATTAGTTAACTGGTTAACGTTGTTGCTCGCGGTGCGGGAGAGCCGGGTTTGCGTCCCGGCTGTGGCGGTCCCCTCCATCAGAAGCACTTCCCGAGGGAGGGTAGTGTAACGTGCACGGATGAATAGGCTTGTTAGCCCTTGGCTAACGGGTCAGATTCTTTAGTCGAGCGGTTAGCTTTGTCTCCCGCGGTGCAGGAGATACGGGTTCGCGTCCCGGCTGCGGCAGTTCCTGTGGTTGCCCCCCAAATTCGCTATATAGTATTTTGTGTATTGCACACTTTTACAGTATTTTTTGTAGATAGAGCCCCCACATCAGATCCGCCACTCAAAGAACTCACTGAGACCTGAATATAAACACCAATGCTGTGTTTTACTGCCACATTGTCTACGTGAACCATCTTCCATGCATTCTGCATATGAGAGTTGATGCAAAAGAGCTACAATTGTCCTTTTTTCCCCAATTGGCTTTAGTCACCCCCATTGTATTCAGATTCTTTTCTGATTTCGTTAACTTGCATATTAAGTAGTTCATTTGTTCTGTCAACAAAAATTGTTAGTTTGATGGCCATTCACTCATCCATCCCTTCATTTATTTCAGATTTTCCTCAGGCTTGAGGAAGATCTGATTGATTGAAATGTTGCCGAATAAATTAGGTTTTGGGAGCATTTCAGTTCACAGACATTACTCCTTTGCTCTAGTTTTGTAATTTTTGTTTTGCAACTTAATGTTTTCTGGATGTGTGCATACTTCATTTCTCTTCTGAAGATAAGCTCAAGTTATCCCATTAGTTTGTCAATAAATATCCCCATGTAGAGCAAGTTGTTGTGCATATTTTCTTAAATACCTTTCCTAGTCAAGACAACAGCGTCCATAAAGTGGAGTTAAGCATGGTTGATGGAGGCTCCCCCAGGGCGTACTCAAGACCCACCTCAGAATTTATGCTACTTCTCAAAGGGACATAGTTGTATAGTACATTATACCAGGCGAAAAGTGTGCTGCCCTTTTGAGAGTTGACTGTGCGACGCTGTTTAATCATGTAGACTTCGTGTAGTTTGATTTGCACTGAAAAACTTTCCAAGCACAGCTTCTGTTCTTTTTCCTCTTATTCATTTCTCTGCAAGTAATCAGTGATATTTGCTTTAAATATTTACCTATGTTTGATAGTGATGATAATCCAGTTATGTTGTCTATGGCTTTTCCAACGTTAGCATTTGTGCTAATCGTTAGCCAGCTGTAGTCACTAATGATAATCCCAGCACATTAATGTGCATTTGTGTTGTGTTTATCAACTTATGATTCAGTGTTTAATGTGAAAGCAAGCGTCACACATTACAATTTGTGAATTGTTTTTTGGCATGTCAGTTTCACAGTGCTTCTGACATTAAACATCCTAAAATTACTGTTGTCTCGAGGAGACGTTTGTTAAGGAACTTGTTAAGCTATTTGCCAAGCTAGCCATTACATCCACATTTTAATTAGGGCAGAATGATCATAGTTGATTCTCTTTTAAGCCTCACCTTCAGCAACTGGTGAAAATGACAGAGGCCAAAAAGAGGCCAAAATGACACTTGTGCTAACACTTATGTCTGTGCTGGACTATGACGATGTTGTTTGAACAACAAGAAATAATCCAGCTGACATGGAAGCGAGTTTTTCTGTTCTCTTTATTAACCTCTGCCACACATTGTCACAACGCATGTGGACACCCTCCAAAACCCCAGCAGTTGTCACCATAACAACCTAAACTATAGTGTGTACACAACAATATACATATGGATCTTCACAATGCCTATATTCGCTGGATGCTGTCTACCAGGAGTGGACTGGGATGAAAAATGGCCCTGGCCCTGCCACTCAGTAGAGAACAGTGTTTGAGTGCTGGTATTTACCAATCTTGAGCTTTTATCATCTGCATAAGCCAGGCCACAAATGAGCAGTGTTTGATTCCAGCACCAAGTATGACGACACCTCCCTCAATGATGGCCTGTTGAGTGGTCCTAACCTAAACAATACAGTGTGGGGAGTCCTCACTCTCTTCTGTAATTAACCTGTTGCTGTGGCAGAAGACATGGAACAAATGTTCTACTATTTAAGAGTTTGCGAGGAACAACAACATTTCTTAAGTTTCCTTTGGTTTGAGAGCAGTGACCTGCCAAAATGATCACAGAGTACCTCATGACTGCCCATGTGTTGGCAATTGCCCCACTCCAGCTGTTGCCATATATGGCTTGAGAAGATTTGCCTTGCAAGGACAGGAAGAACATGGCATGGAGGCAAAACAGTTCATCCTAAATTATTTTTATGTTGCTGACGGACTTGCCTCACCCCCCCCCCCCCCCCAGCAAACCATCGGGAAAACTCCCGGTGCTCCAGATGGCCAGTCTGCCATTGCTGTCTACCATGGAGTACTGAGGTTTATAACAAATTCTAAAGCCCTTACTCATCATTGCTCCTTGTATGCTCGGGTTGGATGGTCTGCCTTGTCCATCCGTAGACTTAACCATTGGCATATTTGTATTTATAAGGCTATTCTTCTTCCCGGCGTGCCTTCCAGTTGCCAGGTCCATGTCTCTTTCCCATGTCGGAGCACCCATATGGGCCACCACTGTGGCAGAACTGTGCCACATACACGTACACAGATGGTCAATGAGAGCACAACAGCCCATTAATAAAAACATCTGAGTCAAATCATGTTAAAAAAGACTAAAAACAAATATTCATTAAGAGACTTTTGAGCCCTGCCTTTGTCTGCTCAATGACAATTTGTCTCTGTCTCTCAATTTAAATCAGCGAAGATTAATGCTGGCAGGCAGCAAAAAATACCATACTGACACTGTGGTTTAATCCCAAACTTCCTTTAATTAAGTGCTGGACGGCGTCCTACTAGCGCACAGTGTCTCTTGAGTGTACAACAGCACAACTCAATAGAGCCAAGCCTGCCACTGTGCAGGCATGGTCAGGCATAGCTGTGTCCATAAGAGACTAGCTTAAAAGAAAGGATCTCCCCCTTCCCACACCCCTCCACACCCAGTAACATCAGACCTGGAGCAGGCCAGCTTTGGAATGTAGTAGAAATGGATGGTTTCATATACAATGTATAGTTTTGTTTTATTGGGGTTTTTTTCTTGCTTTCTTTTCAGTCCAGTATTATTTGTTTTTCCATTGGGGATGTCCATCTCTTACTCTCAGCTACTATGGATATGTTTTTTTATTCTGTTAATTGTTTTCCCTTTATTTCAGTCCTTAAACATTGTTGTTGTTGTTTGTGTGTTTGCTGTGTCCTGTTTTTTAAAAATAAAAACTGTTGATCACAAAAAAAAGAGACTTTTGATTAGCAGAGCTGTGCCATGGACACAGATGGTTGAGGGCACAACAGCCCATTAATAAAAACACCAGAGTCAAACCCTGTTAAAAAGACTAAAAACAAACATTCATTAAGAGACTTTTGAATAGGGAGAGAGCCATGCAGGTCCGTTCCCATACCCTCTCTTTCTCACCTGGCTCTGGCCCTTCGTTTTGGGTGTGGAACCAATTTATCTATCCTTAGTTAATCTGCCTGACTCAAGACAGATGGTCCACACCCCACACTGCCACACTGAACTGTCCTTTTAAAGTTACACTACCGTTCAAAAGTTTGGGATCACCCAAACAATTTTGTGTTTTCCATGAAAAGTCACACTTATTCACCACCATATGTTGTGAAATGAATAGAAAATAGAGTCAAGACATTGACAAGGTTAGAAATAATGATTTGTATTTGAAATAAGATTTTTTTTACATCAAACTTTGCTTTCGTCAAAGAATCCTCCATTTGCAGCAATTACAGCATTGCAGACCTTTGGCATTCTAGCTGTTAATTTGTTGAGGTAATCTGGAGAAATTGCACCCCACGCTTCCAGAAGCAGCTCCCACAAGTTGGATTGGTTGGATGGGCACTTCTTTGAGCAGATTGAGTTTCTGGAGCATCACATTTGTGGGGTCAATTAAACGCTCAAAATGGCCAGAAAAAGAGAACTTTCATCTGAAACTCGACAGTCTATTCTTGTTCTTAGAAATGAAGGCTATTCCATGCGAGAAATTGCTAAGAAATTGAAGATTTCCTACACCGGTGTGTACTACTCCCTTCAGAGGACAGCACAAACAGGCTCTAACCAGAGTAGAAAAAGAAGTGGGAGGCCGCGTTGCACAACTGAGCAAGAAGATAAGTACATTAGAGTCTCTAGTTTGAGAAACAGACACCTCACAGGTCCCCAACTGGCATCTTCATTAAATAGTACCTGTTAGAGCCTGTTTGTGCTGTCCTCTGAAGGGAGTAGTACACACCGGTGTAGGAAATCTTCAATTTCTTAGCAATTTCTCGCATGGAATAGCCTTCATTTCTAAGAACAAGAATAGACTGTCGAGTTTCAGATGAAAGTTCTCTTTTTCTGGCCATTTTGAGCGTTTAATTGACCCCACAAATGTGATGCTCCAGAAACTCAATCTGCTCAAAGAAGTGCCCATCCAACCAATCCAACTTGTGGGAGCTGCTTCTGGAAGCGTGGGGTGCAATTTCTCCAGATTACCTCAACAAATTAACAGCTAGAATGCCAAAGGTCTGCAATGCTGTAATTGCTGCAAATGGAGGATTCTTTAACGAAAGCAAAGTTTGATGTAAAAAAAATCTTATTTCAAATAAAAATCATTATTTCTAACCTTGTCAATGTCTTGACTCTATTTTCTATTCATTTCACAACATATGGTGGTGAATAAGTGTGACTTTTCATGGAAAACACAAAATTGTTTGGGTGATCCCAAACTTTTGAACGGTAGTGTATATATACAGTGCTGCTTGAAAGTTGGTGAACCCTCCAGACATGGTCACTTTTTTTGTAAAAAACATTAAAATAAGCTTATTACACATACATCCAAATCCCAATTTGTTAAGCACACCTTCCAAATAATGGACACACACACAAAAAGAGATATATTTTCACTATTTAATTCAACAAAGGTGGTTTATTTCACAAAAACTGAACATTTAACATGCAAAAGTATGTGAACCCTTGTATTAGTAGCTTGTGGCTCCTCCTTTTGCAGCCATTACTTCAACCAAACGTCTTCTGTAACCACTAACCAGTCTCTCGCATCTGCTTATGGGGATTTTTGCCCACTCCTCCTTGCAGAACTCAGCCAGTTGAGAGAGGTTGGAGGGACATCTGGTATGTACCAACTTCTTCAGGTCTCACCACAACATTTCAATTGGATTAAGATCCGGACTTTGACTGGGCCTATCCAGAGTACGAATCCTCTTTCTCTGAAGCCATTCCTTTGTAGTTTTGCTGGAATGCTTTGGGTAATTGTCTTGTTGCATAATCCATTTTCGTCCCAGCTTCAACTCCCTGACTGATGGCAGGAGATTCTGGTCAAGAATTTGTTGATATGCCGGAGAATTCATGGTTCCTTGGATAATATGGAGTTGTCCAGGTCCAGAAGCAGAAAAGCAGCCCCAGACCTTCACATTTCCACCACCATGCTTCACTGTTGGGAGGAGGTTCTTTTCTTCATATGCAGTGTTGGCTTTTCTCCAAACATGTTGGTTTTGATTGTGACCAAATAATTCTATTTTGGACTCGTCTGTCGAGAGAATGGACTTCCAGAAGGTCTCTGGTTTGTGCAAGTGCTCTCTGGCAAAGTTGAAATGGGCAGCTTTGTTCTTTTTTGAGAGCAGAGGCTTCCTTCTAGCAACCCTCCCATGAATGTCATGACTATTCAATTTTCGTCTGATTGTAGACGCATGTACATTTGTCCCAGATGCTACCAGAGAGGTCTGCAACTCTCTAGAGGTGATGTGTGGGTTGGCCTTTACCTGATTTATTATTTTTCTGATGCTTCTGGGTGATAGTTTTGATGGGCGTCCACTTCTAGGCAGAGTTGCTGTCATGTTGAAGGCCCTCCATTTGTAAATGATTTGTCTTACAGTGGATGGATGGAGCTGGAATCTTTTGGAGATGGTCTTATATCCCTCCACAGACTGATGGGCTATCACTACCCTCTTCTTCATGTCCTCGGATATCTCCTTTGCTCTCGGCGTTGTTGATTTGTATGGACCACAGTGGTTTGGTTGGTTTCCTCTCTCTTTTAATTAGTGCAGGCCAAACCCTTTCCCAAGGATGTCTCATTTCATTGGTCTGCTTAAATGATTAATTAAGCACCCAAATGTGTTTCACCCCGAGTCTGTTACCTGCTTGACTTAACCAATGCAGCTGGGGGTTCACTTACTTTTGCACATACACTAATTCCATGTTTCATGTAGTTTTTGGGCTACTTAAACAAGTCCCACTAAACAAGTACATGCAACTGATAAACATATATCTGACATTTCATACATGAAAACTGGTGATGATAGAATAAGAAAATCATGGTAAAACAACAGAAAAATCTAAACTGCTCAAGGGGTTCACATACTTTCAAGCAGCACTGTATATAGTTATATTCTAGTTCAACACGGGTTGAACACGTGGTGCAGTGTAACTTTAATGACAAGGTCAGAATACTCAAATATATGGGACAACAATGCAAAAGTTTCAGAATTAGAGAAATGCTCCCTGAAGCTCAAAACTTACACAGGAGTCAGAGTAGAGGTGTTAGGGCTTGCCAGAGTCACTGTACAACACAGGGGTGTGACACAACCGCTTCCAGTCATTGCAGTCTCAGGCACAGGACCAAACCTGTTAGGCAGGGGCTGGATAAAAGACCTGAACATAGACTGGAGGGTGGCAGTAAATCAGGTCGGGGAAGGAAACCGGTTGACATTACAGGAGGTGCTGGCAAGACACGAGGATGTGTTCAAGGAGGAACTTGGTACATTTAAGGCCCCCCTAGCTAAGATCCATGTAGACAAAGAGGCGACACCAAGATTTTTCAAACCAAGACCTGTACCATATGCCATGAAACCGAGAGTTGAAGCAGAGTTAGACCGGCTGTTAAAAGAGAAAATCATTGAGCCAGTCAAATATGCAGAATTTGCAGCGGCCATAGTGCCAGTACAGAAACCCGACAACTCAATCCGAATATGTGCCAATTATGAACTGACGGTGAATAGAGTATCCAAGCTACAGCAATAACCAGTCCCAAAGACGGAGGATATCTTTGCAAATCTGGCAGGACGAAAGAAATTCACAAAGCTAGACATGAGCCATGCATACTTACAAATTCCATTAGATAAGGAAGCAAAGAAGCTGGTGACCATAAACACACACAAGGGGCTGTTAACATACACATGTTTACCTTTCGGAGTGTTGTTCAGTCCAGCTATCTTCAAATGAACTATCGAATCAGTGCTTCGGGGGTTTCAAATGTGGCAGTGTATTTAGATGATATCCTCCTGACAGGCTGCAATGACCAACAACACCTGGAGATGTTGGCAGAAGTGCTGCGCAGACTGGATGCTACAGGCCTGCGTCTAAACAGGACCAAATGTCCCTTTATGGGAACAGAGGCAGAATTCCTGGGTCACAGAGTGGATGCAACAGGACTCCACCCACTAAAAGACAAAGTAGAAGCAATCCAGGAAGCATGGGCACCAACTAATGTGACAGAGTTGACGGCATACCTGGGACTGCTGAACTACTACAACAGGTTTCTGCCCAACTTGTCAACAGCGTTAGCACCACTCCACTCACACCTGAGAAAAGATGCACGCTGGGAGTGGGGAAAAGACCAGGAGGGCACATTCGAATGGTCAAAGAAACTCATGCAGTCATCCAGGTTGCTAGTGCACTACGACAGAGAGAAAGCGCTCATCCTCTCATGTGATGCATCACCCTATGGGGTCGGGGCAGTGCTGTCTCACAAAATGAGAGATGGAACAGAGACCGACAGGGTTTATGTCCAGAACTCTGACACCAGCGGAAAGGAATTACTCCCAATTGGACAAAGAGGGTTTAGCAGTAATGTTTGGGGTGCAGAAGTTCCACAAATACATCTATGGTTGTTAGTTCAGCATTTGCACAGACCATAAACCACTGCTCTCCCTGTTCAGTGAAGTAAAGGCTGTTCCACACATGGTGTCACCACGAGTACAGAGGTGGGCAGTGACCTTGAGGGCATATGAATATGCCATTGTCTACAAGGTGGGGAAAAACCACAGCAACGCAGACGCTTTAAGCCCACTGCCCCTCCAGCACATTCCCATCACCACAGCGTCGGAGGACAGAGTGCTGATGTTTGAGGAAATGGACACAACACCAAACAGCCGACAGGTAAAGGCACTGACAAATAAAGATCCAGTAATAGCCAGAGTACGTGAATATGTGGTAAGGGGGTGGCCACATCAAACAGAGGGAGGCTTTGCACCAGACAAGGTGAGAGGGGCTGAACTCAGCGTTCAGGATGGGTGCGTGTTGTGGGGAGCATGAGGGATAATTCCACAGCCAGCCAGACAAATGGTCTTAGAGCAACTTCATCAAAGCCATCCTGGTGTCTCCCGGATGAAAGCCATGGCACGGAGTTATATATGGTGGCCAAAGCTAGATGCGGACATAGAAAACCTAGTCAAAACATGCAGCACATGTCTGGCACACAGAAAGGCACCAGCAGCTGCTCCTCTCCACCCTTGGGAGTGGCCTGACAAGCCATGGAGGAGACTGCATATGGATTATGCAGGACCATTTATGGGGAACTCAGGAGAATTTTTAACAAACACCGCATCCTGGTATACTTCCAACCCAGCAACCCACTCCGACAAAGACTGGTTCATCCCAAAGACCGTGTACCACACACCCAAAAAAACCAATCTGGTTTATGCTATACAATGCAATGAGGATTGCACTGACCTATACATAGGAGAAACCAAACAACCACTACACAAACAGATGGCCCAACACAGAAGGCCAAACTCCTCAGGACAAGACTCAGCAGTTTATCTACACCTAAAGGAGAAGACACACTCTTTCGAGGACAGCAACATACACATTTTGGACAGGGAAGATAGATGGTTTGAAAGAGGGGTTAAGGAAGCCATCCATGCGAAATTGGAAAAACCATCCCTCAACAGAGGAGGAGGTCTGTGACACCACCTATCTCCCACTTACAATGCCGTCCTTTCATCTCTACCCAGGAGACTCAAGAAGCCTAGCCTCCAAGAACAACAGTCGGTCACTAACGGCTCCAACGACTCATGACCCCTGAATGGAGCACTAACGAAGTCGAAACTAACACCCCCCACGACCGTCGCTGCTTAACATCGGATCACAAAGAGCCATGCACATCAATAGCCCTGATAACGATGGGCGTGGCTTAACATCGGTACACAAAAGAGCCACTCATATCTATGGCTCTTTTAGCGACGGTCGTTGGTAAACATCGGAACACAAAGAGCCATGGACATCTATAGCTCTGATAACGACTCCAAAGAGGATAAATACCTGAGTTTCATCACCAGCCAGTCAGACTAGCTTGGTCTAGTCAGAAAGGCACGAACTGATGAAGCCTCTTGGATGAGAGGCGAAACGTCTTCACGGATATATACCAAGTCCAGTTGCACTCGATTCAATTCCTTTGTATAACTCTTGATATACTTTATTACTTTATTAATCCCTGTGGGGAAATTCTTCTCTGCATTCAACCCATCCTGGCTGTGTAGCTAGGAGCAGTGGGCAGCCACCGTGCAGCGTGAGGGGACCAAATCCAGTTTGTCTTGCCATGCCTCAGTATCAGGGGCACAGACAGGAGTATTAACCCTAACATGCATGTCTTTTTTTTTATGGTGGGGGAAACCAGAGCACCCGGAGAGAACCCACTGCAGACACGGGGAGAGCATGCAAACTCCACACAGAGGACAACCTGGGATGACCCCCAATGTTGGACAACTCCAGGGTTCAAACCCAGGACCTTCTTGCTGTGAAGCGACAGCGCTAACCACTGGACCACCGTATATATCCCTACAGTATTCATTTATATTTTAAATCTCTTACTTTTTTTTAAGATTACATTATCAGTTAAAGGCTGGTTTTACGCTTGTAGTTTTACTTCCAATTAAATTTAACAGCAATACTGGGATCAACTGCCTGAAACATGGATAGTCATGTTTTTTGTGGCCTTAGAAATTTAATCACATCTAATTCCACCACTGGGAGCTTTGTTGAAGATAAAATATCCAGAAACTATGTCTAATGTTCCCCATCACAGAGGAAACACAAACTCCCACCCAGGAACCCCACTGTCCCAATTGTGACCTTGTGTGATTTTAGCGTACTTCAGGAAAAAAATCAAACCGATTCCAGTGTGTATGCAGACAGCAGTCATAATGTGGGTTTTAACAATGTTTCTGGAGTTGTAATTACTTTCTTTGACCATGAGGGGAGTTTGAGTGTCAGTCAAAAATGTTCTTAGTCATTTTCAAACACCTCAAAATCAACGCATATGCCCATTTACATCGGCCAGCTAACCATTTAGATAGACAGATAGATATCAAGAATATTGACAAAAATTATAGTGGAACATTACTTATTTTGTGACCTTACAATGGGATAGAATATTGATTTTCCAAATAAACGCTGTCGGAAATGGATCAACATTTGTAGTAGAAGTGTAATGTTAAAGACATTTTTTTGTAAAGCCCAGTTTAATAATGTTCTCACACATTTGAACTCCTGCAATGCTGAATATGTACAGTATACACATTAAAAGTTAAACCAAAATTTACAATCAATCTTCTTTACTGCAGACATGTGAATTAAAAAAAATGACACAGCTAAATGGAGTCGATGGAGTGCAGCATTTGCAAAGGCTCCATTTTTTTTTAATCTGCTTGTTTGACAGTTTTTGTTATCAACAGCAACTTTGACTAGAGAAGCACAGCATGGCTTGTTTGGTTCTCATGTTTCAATGATGAGCAAGTCAGAAAACTCATACATAATGGATCCCCATTAAAAGGTATTATCAACATGAGATAGTGTGTTATGGGAATATAGCTGTGCGTAGGAGTTCCTATACCTACCTAAGGACAATGCAGTATGCAGAACTGATTAAAAGATGACACAAAAGTGCAGGCCACAATGAGCTACAAAAACAATAGCCGTATGCTCGTGAGGCAGCTGATAAAAACCAGTATAAATCAGAATAGTATTCAACATTACATATATAAAGTTTTGATGAACTCTACTGTCTCATATGTACCTTGCATTGTATAATAGTTCTACAGGAATTTGTCTCACTGAAAATTCCACACATTTTTCTTAAGTCTCACAATGATAAAAAAAACAAAAAAGAAAACAAAAAACAATGAGGTTTCTATAGTGGTTCT
Organism: Lampris incognitus; assembly: GCF_029633865.1. Classification (NCBI taxonomy): domain Eukaryota; kingdom Metazoa; phylum Chordata; class Actinopteri; order Lampriformes; family Lampridae; genus Lampris; species Lampris incognitus. Next base: position 107,595,690 of record NC_079212.1, on the reverse strand, counting down.
TGGTGAAGTTCATTCTGTCCTAGAAAAAAAATATCTGTCCTGGGTAAGACGCTAAACTGCAATCACAGGCTGTAGAGGGGTAGCACCTTACCTCAGCAAGGGTCCTTTGGCTAAGGACGATGTCCCTACTGATAGATCTGGTCCCCCTGCATGCCTGTATGGTACTCCCCATGGTGCCCAGTCCAGCCAACACATTGGGATAGGAGAAGGGAACTCTGATTTCAAATCCACCTGCTGCCTTGTGGGTTGATGTCTCTTTAGGCAAAGGCTAGGAGAAGGAAACACTATGACAACAAAACCACCTGCTGCCTTGTAGGTTGATGCCTCTTTAGGCAAAGGCTAGGAGAAGGTAACTCTGAATTCAAATCCCCGGGCGTAGTCTACCCAGCTGTCAGTACCCGGAAAGGGTAAACCATGGCAGCTCCGCTCAGTCAACTCGGCAGCGGTTCCGGCAACCAGCAGATCTGTTTGTCAACTCGGCAGCAGTTCTGGCAAAAGGCAACAGGATTCTTCTGTGGCCGTCTCAGCTACGCTGTTTAACCGAACAACAGAAAATCTTGCCAAGGGAACAGCCTCACATTTGAATATGGAGATAGTGAACCATTACTATCTTTGCATTAACTTGTGTTTTTACTTTTTTGGGATGAAGGCGTGTGTGTGTGTGTGTATATATATATATATATATATATATATATATATATATATATATATATATATATATGATATACTGAAAGGAAAAAAAAATCAATCGTTTCACCAGCAGGAAAGGTCACTTAGAAGAGTGTTGCTTAATTGCAGTTTCCTGTAGTCAATCAATTATTACATGTCCTGGAACAGAGTGTAGCATGTGTAACCATTAGGTTGTAATAGTTTCCATTTCAGTGTTGCATACCTCAAAAACAATTCCATGGGGTACAGTGTGCCAACGACTCATATATTTTGAAACATACTAAAAACACTCCACATGCTTTTGTGTGTGTGTGTGTGTGTGTGTGTGTGTGTGTGTGTGCACACAAGCGTTTGATAAGCCTAGAACATAATTCACTTTCGATGGGCACTGCAAAATGTGTCATTCTGAATATGATTCAGTTGTCTACTACTAATAGTACTACTACTATTACTACTTTCGGCTGCTCCCGTTAGGGGTCGCCACAGTGGATCATCTGTTTCCATTTCTTCCTGTCTTCTGCATCTTCCTCTATCACACCAGCCACCTGCATGTCTTCCCTCACATTCATAAACCTCCTCTTTGGCCTTCCTCTTCCCTCTTCCCTGGCGGTTCCATATGCAGCATCCTTCTCCCAATATACCCAGCATCTCTCCTCCATACATGTCCAAGCCATCTCAATCTTGTCTCTCTTGCTTTGTCTCCAAACGTCCAACTTGAGCAGTCCCTCTAGGATAATCATTACTAATCCTGTCCTCCTTCGTCACTCCCAATGATAATCTTAGCATCTTCAACTCTGCCACCTCCAGGTCCACCTCCTGTCTTTTCGTCAGTGCCACTGTCTCCAAACCATATAACAGAGCTGGTCTCACAACCATCTTGTAAACTTCCCTTTAACTCTTGCTGGTACCCTTCTGTCGCAAATCACTCCTGACACTCTTCTCCACCCACTTCACCCTGCCTGCATTCTCTACTTCACCTCTCTTCTGCACTTCTCATTACATTGGACAGTTGACCCCAAGTATTTAAACTCATATGACTTCGTCACCTCTACTCCTTGCATCCTCACCATTTCATTGTCCTCCCTCTCATTCACGCAAATTTTTCCATCTTGCTCCTACTGACTTCCATTCCTCTTCTCTCCAGTGCATACCTCCACCTCTCCAGGCTCTCCTCAACCTGCACCCTACTCTCGCTACAGATCACAATGTCATCCGCAAACATCATAGTCCACGGAGTCTCCTGCCTGAACTCGTCCATCAACCTGTCCATCACCATTGCAAACAAGAAAGGGCTCAGAGCCATTCTCCAGTGCAGAGAAATAGTCCAAATTTGATTATTGCCAATATGTCTGGTTACAGATGCCGTTACAGACGCACCATGACTACCACCGAGGCATTGCAGTATTTACAGGTGTTGGACAGTGACCATTTTAAATTGTTTAAAAAATAGTATTAAAAGTTGTTAAAATTTTAATTTGTGTTTCAATTAGCTTCTTAACAGACATATGTAATGCATTAATATTTCCATTGGGTATTTATTTTGACAGAATATACAGATTAAAAACCTTGGCGGTCTTTCTAGTAGTTTTTAAGCTCCAGTCGTTGTTTGGGACCGTTTCAATATTTTTTTTTGTTTTACATTTCATGTTTTAAAGGCCTTGTTACATTTGTTAGATTAGCAATGCGTCTTCTGCTTTGTTTTTCAGGTAATATTTTCAGTTTTTCAATTTTGCTACTATTCAAGTTCAACCATGTCTCTGAAATTTAAATTGTTTAAAACTAGTATTGTAGCGCGAATTCCGGGGGGGGGGCACGGGAACCGCCGCAGCTGGGACACGGACCCGGGTTTCCCGCACCACGAGCGACTAAAGGTTCCGACCCGTCAGCCAAGGTCTAGCGAGTCTATGCATCCGTGGTCGTTACAGTATTATAGTTGTTAAAATGCTAATTTTGGTGTCAGTCATTTCCTAACAAACATACTAACATGTGTAGCCCCTTTTACCCCGTGACTACAGAGGGCAGGGCCCTAGGTTCTCTTCACTATACTACTACTACTACTTTCGGCTGCTCCCGTTAGGGGTCGCCACTGTTTCAGTAGGCTATCTTATAAAGAATGACACACACACGAGTTGCTCAGTGCAGCCAAGTATAATCAAAGTGCTGTAACATGTTCCTGAGCGCGGGTCATGTGTATCTAAGGTAAACTAGTGGATAGCCGATGGCATCGATCTATCTAGACCCGTAACATCCTCCTTTTCCAAGTATAAACACATGCACATTAAGTTAGTGCAAAATAAAATTACTTTCATATACGAACAACCAATAACAGTGCAACAGCAGTAAATCTCTTCATATCCCATACCAGTGTAATAACCACAGTAGCGTATGATAACATTTCCCCTCTTTTCCCCCTCTCTCCCACATAGCAACCATCAACATTATTCAGATTACATAGTGAGATTCAGTGGAGGTTTAGACAGCCGTCCAACCCTTGTGTAAGTGTGTCCATCCGAACGCGGAGCGCCAACAGGAGTAGATGGCGCCTTGGGCATGGACCTGATGGGGCTCGGCTCGAACACAGCCTGAGGGGTCTCAATGACAGTTTCTGTAGCTGGATCCCCGTCCGGTGTGTGTGCCGCAGCGGGTTCAACAGGATCGTGCGCGGCTCGTGCAGCTGGCTCAGCCACTCTGAGATCGATCCTGTTACGACGGTACAGGGAGCCATCAATGTCCACAAGATAAGACCTCGGCGCAACCCTGCGGAGACAAGTTCCGACTCTCCAGCGGCCAGTGTTATCACCTGGCAGGGGCTTCATCTGTACGACTTCCCCAATTTCAAGTACCGGCAATTCACGGGCAGATCTGTCATAGAAGGATTTGGCGAGTTGCTTCCTGTGGCGCAGCTTTTCAGTGACGCCCACGACAACAGCTGGTTCCAGGAGCTTGCTTGCCGCCGGGATGGACGTCTTCAACCGGCGGGACATGAGGCGTTGTGCTGGGCTGCTGCCCATGTTTTCCGTAGGTGTATTCCTCCAGTGAAGCACGGCTTTCCAGGGGTCTTCACCATCATGCGCGGCCTTACGCAGAAGATTTTTTACAATCTTCACAGCCGACTCGGCCTTGCCATTCGCTTTCGGGTGTCTGGGAGAGGAGGTCACGTGCTCAAATTCCCACTCAGAAGCAAACCGTGTGAACTGAGCTGTGAACTGAGGGCCGTTGTCTGTAATAACCTTCTCTGGCTGACCATGTCGGGCGAACTGTGCCTTACATCGCTTGATGACTGTCTCTGCAGACATGTCGGGTAGAAGCTCAATCTCCCAAAAATCGGAATAGTGGTCGACTATTAGGAGATAGTCTTTCTGTCTGAAGCTGAATAGGTCCATGCTCAAGACCTGCCATGGCCTGGTTGGTACTTCGTGAGAGAGCATGGTCTCCTTTTGCTGATTGTGGGCGTACACACTGCAGGTCGAGCAGCTGCTTACAAAGTCCTTTATCTCTGACTGCATGTTGGGCCAGTACAATGTCTCTTGAGCGTGTCGGTAGCATGCATCACCCCCTATGTGACTTGAATGTATGCGCGTCAACATTTCTGGGCGGAGTGACTTTGGGATGATGACTTTTTGCCCCCGGAACAGAACTCCGTTCTGCACACTGATTTCATCCCTGAAGGGCCAGTACTCCCTAGCGATGAGGGGCGCTTCCTCCTTTACATCTGGCCAGCCCACGAGAACAGTGTTCTTCAGTGCCTGTAAGCATTCATCTCTGTCGGTGTGTCGTCTGATCTGTTCCAGCCGCTGGTTAGTCACATTCAGGTACTCTGCCTGGTTCACGTGCTGTATGTCTTCCTGCTCTTGTTGCAGAGAGCAGATAGCGTGTCGCTGATATGCAGTCCCTCTGCCGGAGCATCCAGCGGTAGCTCTGCTGAGCGGTCGCTTATGAACATCTCTGGGCCTGGTTTGTAGATTACCCTCAGGTCGTAGTTCTGCAGAGTCATGAACATGCTCTGGAGTCTCTTGGGCGCATTGAGAAGTGGCTTGCTGAAAATAGAGATCAGAGGCTTATGGTCCGTCTCTGCTGTGATTGGGTCGCGGCCATATATACACTACCGTTCAAAAGTTTGGGATCACCCAAACAATTTCGTGTTTTCCATGAAAAGTCACACTTATTCACCACCATATGTTGTGAAATAATAGAAAATAGAGTCAAGACATTGACAAGGTTAGAAATAATGATTTGTATTTGAAATAAGATTTTTTTTACATCAAACTTTGCTTTCGTCAAAGAATCCTCCATTTGCAGCAATTACAGCATTGCAGACCTTTGGCATTCTAGCTGTTAATTTGTTGAGGTAATCTGGAGAAATTGCACCCCACGCTTCCAGAAGCAGCTCCCACAAGTTGGATTGGTTGGATGGGCACTTCTTTGAGCAGATTGAGTTTCTGGAGCATCACATTTGTGGGGTCAATTAAACGCTCAAAATGGCCAGAAAAAGAGAACTTTCATCTGAAACTCGACAGTCTATTCTTGTTCTTAGAAATGAAGGCTATTCCATGCGAGAAATTGCTAAGAAATTGAAGATTTCCTACACCGGTGTGTACTACTCCCTTCAGAGGACAGCACAAACAGGCTCTAACAGGTACTATTTAATGAAGATGCCAGTTGGGGACCTGTGAGGCGTCTGTTTCTCAAACTAGAGACTCTAATGTACTTATCTTCTTGCTCAGTTGTGCAACGCGGCCTCCCACTTCTTTTTCTACTCTGGTTAGAGCCTGTTTGTGCTGTCCTCTGAAGGGAGTAGTACACACCGGTGTAGGAAATCTTCAATTTCTTAGCAATTTCTCGCATGGAATAGCCTTCATTTCTAAGAACAAGAATAGACTGTCGAGTTTCAGATGAAAGTTCTCTTTTTCTGGCCATTTTGAGCGTTTAATTGACCCCACAAATGTGATGCTCCAGAAACTCAATCTGCTCAAAGAAGTGCCCATCCAACCAATCCAACTTGTGGGAGCTGCTTCTGGAAGCGTGGGGTGCAATTTCTCCAGATTACCTCAACAAATTAACAGCTAGAATGCCAAAGGTCTGCAATGCTGTAATTGCTGCAAATGGAGGATTCTTTGACGAAAGCAAAGTTTGATGTAAAAAAAATCTTATTTCAAATACAAATCATTATTTCTAACCTTGTCAATGTCTTGACTCTATTTTCTATTCATTTCACAACATATGGTGGTGAATAAGTGTGACTTTTCATGGAAAACACAAAATTGTTTGGGTGATCCCAAACTTTTGAACGGTAGTGTAGGTAATGGTGAAACCTCTGGCAGGCGAAGACGATACTGAGTAACTCCTTCTCAATTTGTGCATAGTTTTTTTCGGTGGGGGTAAGAGCCCTCGAGGCAAATGCGATGGGCTGACCTTCCTGCATGAGACAACATCCGAGACCGCTCTGGCTGGCGTCGCTCTGGATTGCGATTGGCTTAGTTACATCATAGTAGCGCAGGACGGGCATGGCTGTCGCCAGCGCCTTAAGCTCATGAACCGCCGCCTCATGCTTAGGCAGCCAGTGCCAGGGTGTGTCCTTGTCCAACAGGCGTCGCAACGGCTCGCAGACAGTAGATAGATGAGGCATGAACTTGGCTAAATAGTTAGCGAAGCCAATGAGACGCTGCACGCCCTTGGCATCTGTTGGGTTCGGCATGTCAATAATGGCTCTCACCTTCTCTGGATCGGGCTTCAGTCCAGCAGATGAGAGAATGTGGCCATGAAACTGCACCTCAGCCACCTTGAACTGCAACTTCTTCAGGCCGAGGCGAAGCTTGACCTCGCGGCAGCGTTCCATCAACGCCGCAAGCTTGACGTCGTGGTCGTCCCCAGCCTCCTTGTCTGTGTCCCCGCAGCCGACGACCAGGATATCGTCTGCAATGGGCTCAACGCCCTTCAGACCGGCGAGGAGCTCGTGCTGCTTGCGCTGATATACCTCGGGCGCCACCGATACTCCAAATGGTAGCTTGAGCCACCGCTTCCTCCCCCAGGGGGTCCAGAACGTGGTCATGAGGCTACTCTCATAGTCCAGTTTGCATTGCAGGAATGCATCCCGAGCGTCCACTAACGTGAAGACTCTGGCCTTGGGCAATTTATACAAAATGTCCTCCAAGGTAGGCATGATGTAGTGAGAGCGCTTTAGGGCTTTGTTCAATGGTTTAGGGTCAATGCATATTCTCAGCTTCTCCGGTTTTTTAACAATCACCATGTTGCTGATCCAATCTGTAGGATCTGTGGCAGGCGCAAGGTGGCCGTCAGCCTTGTACTTGTCCAGCTGGGCTTTGACTGCTGCTTTCATTGCGATTGGGACATTGCGAGGGGCACTCTGTACTGCAGCAACACTAGGATCAAGGTCAAAATGGACCTCCCCAGGCACGGAATCCACAGGGGAGTTGAACACGTCACTGTATCTGTTGATAAGCTGTTCTTTAGTTAGGGCTCCTGGTTGTGTGTGTTCCATTTTGAGCACATCCTCTGGAATTGTGAAATGCATGAGCCCTAAGCGTTCACAGGTGGAGCCTGACAGAAGAGGATGTTGGCTGGTCCTCACTATTTCGAATGAGAGCTTGTGTGTTTGGCCTCTCACAGTACAGTCAGTCTCAAAGGTGCCCATAGAGCTCAGTGTTTCCCCCGAATACAGCTTCAGTCTGGTGTCACTCGGGCGGAGAGGTGTGTTTGGGGCCAGCCTTTTCTTGTCTTGAAAGCCCATTACATTGCAGGTGGCTCCAGAGTCCAGCTGACATTGTTGTGGCTTGTCGTGGAGTTTCAGAGTCACAAACCACTTCTTTCCTTTGGTGTGCACTGCGCCGATTGACTCAAACATGTACAGATCATCTGCATCATTACTATGCTCTGGGGGTTCTTCTGTGTATTCCACACAGTTTACCTTGCCCTCAGCATGCCCCTTTTTGCTCTTTAAGCACACTTTAGAAAAGTGATTAAGTGTCCCACATGACCTACATTGTTTCCCGAAGGCCGGACAATGCTCTCTGCCCCTTGAATGCGAGCTGCCACAATATTTGCAATTGCCTGCATCACCTGCTGTTCTGGGTGGATTGCTCTGTTTCCATTGGTTTTGTCTGGGTTGCCTAGCAACGGCATGCACTGCCTCCGGCTGCGGTGTTGTTGCAAACTCCATTGCTCTCATACGGATGTCAGTTTGCTCTGCTGCGCGACACATGTCAATAGCTGTGACCATGTTCAAATCCTTCTCTCTCAACAGCCTGCGCCTAACGGCAGTGTTGTAGTCGAGTCACTAAACATCGAGTCCGAGTCGAGTCTCGAGTCCCCAGTGTTCGAGTCCAAGTCCAAGTCCGAGTCACCAAAGAAAAGTCGAGTCGAGTCCGAGTCGAGTCCCCATTACCTGAGTCCGAGTCGAGTCCCTATTACCCTAGTCCGAGTCCGAGTCATCAAGGTTGAGTCTGAGTCGAGTTCCAAGATGGCTCCAGTGATCCACTCGGGCACAGTCAAAGATCTGACATACAAATAAAAAAGGTCTACATTAAACATAAATGACACAGCTGTCACCATTTCAAAGGGAGTTTAATTACTTTGTAACACGATAGCCAAACAAATGCACACCCACACACTCACACACATGCACGCGCAAGCATGCGCGCACACACACATTTTTAGAACAGTCTGAATTTCTTTGACATTCTGAACATTGGATGTGCTTCAAAACACCTTGATAGCTGTGAATAGCATGATATTAGCAAATGGTGGAAACAGTATACAGAAGTAAGTTCCACAGCATACAATACATTCATAAAAACTAGTCAAAAGACATTGTCTCTCAGGAATAGTTAGGAACAAAAGGCTGGTAGCACTAGTTTTAAGCATACACGTTGCATTTCAAAAACATAAGATCTGACAGCATGGAACTACTCAACCTTGCACGGTGAGGCCTCATCAAAATGCCTCCATGACTAAATACCCTTTCAATGGGTGCACTGGAGGCAGGGATAGAGAATGCCTGTGTGGCAATCTGATAGAGGGTAGGGAATTTGGATTTGTTTTGCTGCCAAAACCTGAGGCACGGGACTGAGTCAGAGTCCTGCTCAGCGATCAAGTTGAGGTATGCAGTCAACTGAGCCTGGCCAGACGGCTTCTTCTGGGTGGAGGAGGGAGTCCTCCTATAGTGGGAGAACATTCTCAACTGCTTCGCAGGAGGAGACTCTGAAAGTTCACCTTCCCCTGGTCCTGCTTGTCACCCTCTGCCTTTATATACTCTAAAATGAGAGGGGGGCATGGGGGACTCATTACAAATATGTTATTGACTAGGCCTACATGACAAATGACATGTCTATGTGCTTTATTGTAACACCTTCAATGATATAAACATCACAACAATCAAATAGTTAATCACTTAACTAACATTAATCAAAACATTTCTCACCTTTGATCTCAGTCTTCAGCACATCTTTGATGTCACTGTCCAGCTGCACATCATGTTCTAGCCACTGGAAGCCAAATGCTGGGTCCAACACAGATGCTATGACGTAGGCATTGGTGAAAGGAAATTTGGTGGGGCCTCTTCCTTCAGCTGGCTCACATCCTGGTATCTTGACTGCACTGAAAACCTCTGCAAACCTTGTTTTCAAGGAGCTCTCCAGAGCTCTCACCAGAGGCCCACAGTATCTGGCTTTTCCTCTTATTTCCTGCAGGTGACAGCGCAGAGTGAGGACACAGGGCACAATCACACTGACGGTGACAGTAGTCTCACCCTGAGTTAGGTTGGTTGCCTCTAAGAACGGATCAAGAACTTCGATCAGTTCTTTAAACTGAGCATACTCTCGCGGGGATAAGATAAGGCTTTTGTGCCCCTCTGATTCCAACACACTGGACAGCTTTTGCATGTCTAAATGCAAATAAGCCTTCACCTGCTTCAGAGTGGAATTCCATCGTGTGGCATTCGCTGTTGGAATTGTTGCATCACCAAAACACGCTTCAAAGCAGTCTTTAAACAAGGTGCCACTGTGGAGGAGGTTGGCTGCACGGGATAGCTTTGCTAGGGTGCTTGACAGCCCACTGGTGTCTTTCAGACCATCTTTTATGACCAACTGCAGTGAATGTGTGAAGCATGATAGTCTCTGCATCTTACAGTTCTAAGCCAAAGTGTCATTGACTGTCTGTTGATCTTCTGGTATCAGGTCTTGCCATATTTCCTCATCCTCCTCAAATGTGCTGGGATCATGGGCTTCAGCATCACAAGGATCCTCTAGGGGAAAGCTGGCCTGGAAAGCTTTTCTCATGTTGGATGCATTGTCAGTTATGACAAAGTTGATCTTGTCCTTAATCAGGTATTCTTCAGCACAGCATTCAAACATCATTGCAATCTTCTCTCCTGAGTGTTTCCCATGCACTCTTTTGCAGGAAAGAAGATATGACTGAAGGCTGAGTTCCTGTTTTTTTTATCCATTGCCACTGTGTGTGCTGTCACTCCAAGGAATGACTGCATCTTTCGATCACTCCAAATGTCTGTGGTAACAGCAACACTCGATGCTTCTGCCAGCTGGTTCTTTATCTGTTCTTTCTTGACTTCCACCATTCCTGGAATGGTCACAGAGGAAATTGTGGATCTTGCTATGGGCCAGTACTGAGGGTCCAGGACATGCAGGAAGTGCTTGAAGTCCTCGTTGTCAATGATGGAGAGTGGCAAGCAGCACTTAATGATTAGATCTTTTACAAGGGCATCACTTATAGCCTTCTGACGTGGATGTTTGAGGTCGTACATCCTTTGCTGTCCATCATTTAAAAATGATGTGATAGTCTTCTGACCTGGAGCAGCTGGCATCACATCTGAAGCAGTGGAGGCACGGTATTCTTGGAACCTAGGGGAAGATAGGATACACACTTTAGCTTGCTGATGCCAAACTGTTTCAAGTAATCTTTCTTACAGCAAAAAATGTGTAACGTTATAGCTATAACAATATGCAATAACAATACAAATGTTACACATTATACACATAGTTGTTTGAACCATAACCAGTTAAGTTACATATTTAGTTATCTATATAACTAACATTACCATATTAGTAGATTAACTAATGTAAGCTAGCTGGATAAATGAAAAGTATGAGAAAAGATACATAATTTATGAGATTAACAGGACAGGGATTAATTAGCAAAACCCAGTCATTTAATTATTGATTTAAGTATGTTACATGCTACCTAGCTGAGCTTTAACTCTCTATCCTCCGTGAGTCTGTATGTTTATTCTGTATGGGTCAGGGAGGGTGTGATTTTGTTAGAAGATAGAGCCAGTTCATAGTACTGTTCAAAAGCTACGTCGCGCATGTCTATTTTTAGAATTTGGCACACCCAATGCTGCATATATGCAAAGAAAAATATCCCCATATTTACAGTAGCCTATGCGGTGTCACGAATCACGATACGGTTCGGTAGTTTTCGGTACATCGGGGGGGGGGGGAATGCCACATCCGTCAAATCTTGTACCGTCTCCAGCTCTCAAGAAAACCAGTGGCGGCATCCACATTAGCTTTCTTCAATTAGTCCATTTAGCGAGTAATAGCCTACAATTATTTTTATTTGCATTGTAAAGTTGTGCACATTTTATCAACATTATTTGTGGATGCATATAGGCTAGACTTCTTCCTTCTCCGCACTTGGAGAATATTCATGGCGGAGACCTGCAATGTGCGGATTTGTTATTGCTAGTTAAGATAAATGCTAACATGGTAGTTCAGAGTGGTGTGTTTTTTCCGTTAAGTATATGCTACTTGGTAATTAGCTAAATGATAAATAGGAAAAATCCGTTTTAATCTCCCTATAACACAAAGACGCTGCGTGTTACTTACCAATTCATTAGTGAGATGGATGGCACGCTCGTACCGAAAGCGAACCGTACTGTGACTTTTCTGTGCAATGCTGCATTAGCATTCTAACAGTAACGTTACTTAACTTACCTACACAATTTCACTTGGTTCTAGTGATATGATATACCCGCTACACGACCCGACCCAACATCTTGGACCAGTGGTTGAGTTTCTTCAGAGGCTATTGTTACCGTAGCTAGATAGCTAGCTAGCTAACGTTAACTGATCACCAACCATATCGTCAACTGACTGCATATCACTTACTTTTCTGGGTGCATCCTTGACAGATGTCTGTTGAAGTTTGAGGTTGTCCCGGTCTTCTCCTCAATAGTTCGTTTACATATCGAACATCTAGCAGTGATCTTGCTGGAATTTGTTGTAAAATCTGTGTAAGCAAAGCGCACAATTCGGGGCGTCTCTTTAGGCATCTTGGCGCTACTGAACATGACGGTATGCACGCCACGTGAATCCGCATGTAGGTGGAACACACGTGCCTGCCCTTACACGAAATTGAATAATGTTACAGTATTAATATAGCTATCAATATATTTTAATAGGGCCTATTATCTAAAAAAAATCTAACAAAAACAGTCTTTATCAATTAAAAAGTCAGAGTCCGGGTCTCCAACTTCCGAGTCCGAATGCAGTAAATTCGCGAGTCCGAGTCCAAGTCCGAGTCATCAGTGCTCAAGTCCAAGTCGAGTCACGAGTCATGAAAATCAGGACTCGAGTCGGACTCGAGTCCGAGTCCTGGACTCGAGTACTACAACACTGCCTAACGGCCTCGCTTGCAACTCCCAGGACTATCTTATCACGGATCATTTCATCTTTCAACTGTCCATACTCACAGGTTGCTGCCCTCTCTCTCAGTCTCGTCACAAAGGTATCAAACGATTCTCCTTCCTCCTGCTTGCAACTCCCGAAAATGTACCTCTCGTATATTGTGTTTTTTGCTGGCTTGAAGTATTTCCCCAACTCTCTTAGTATGGCGTCATGATCCCCTTGATCATCTTCTGAGAGGTTCAGATTGTGGCGGTAAATATGCCTGCATTCACTTCCCATCACACTCCTTAGAGTAGCCGCTTGTATTTTCTTGTCCTTGCCAAGTATGCCCGTGACGAGGACGTAGTCTTCATATTCGGCCCAAAAAATGTCCCAATTGACACTCCAATCGCCTGTGAAGCTCATCGAGGACGGTGGTGGAATATTCACGTTAGCTGCCATTGTATGTGATGCTATCGGCGCCGGTAATGCTAGCGTTAGCTCCTCTGTGACAACGTCTTCAGCAGAAGTACTTTGCTCTGAATCGGAATCCTCCGACATGTGACCTACTCAGGACTACAAACTTAAACATGCGAGCTAGTAAAATAAGAAATAAGTTCTCCCACGTCTGACACCATGTTTCAGTAGGCTGTCTTATAAAGAATGACACACACACGAGTTGCTCAGTGCAGCCAAGTATAATCAAAGTGCTGTAACATGTTCCTGAGCGCGGGTCATGTGTATCTAAGGTAAACTAGTGGATAGCCGATGGCATCAATCTATCTAGACCCGTAACAGCCACAGCGGATCATCCGTTTCCATTTCTTCCTGTCTTCTGCGTCTTCCTCTGTCACACCAGCCACCTGCATGTCCTCCCTCACCACATCCATAAACCTCCTCTTTGGCCTTCCTCTTTTCTGCTTTCCTGGCAGCTCCATATTCAGTATCCTTCTCCCAATATAACCAACATCTCTCCTCCACACATGTCTAAGCCATCTCAATCTTGCCTCTCTTGCCTCGTCTCCAAACCGTCCAACCTGAGCGGTCCCTCTAATATAATCATTCGTAATCCTGTACTTCTTTGTTACTCCCAGTGAAAATCTTAGCAGCTTCAACTCTGCCCCCTCCAGCTCCGCCTCCTGTCTTTTCGACAGTGCCACTGTCTCCAAACCATATAACATAGTAGCTGGTCTCACAACCATCTTGTAAACCTTCCCTTTAACTCTTGCTGGTACCCTTCTGTCGCAAATCACTCCTGACACTCTTCTGCGCCCACTCCACCCTGCCTGCACTCTCTTCTTCACCTCTCTACTGCACTCCCCGTTACTTTGGACAGTTGACCCCAAGTATTTAAACTCAAATGCCTTTGTCACCTCCACTCCTTGCATCCTCACCATTCCACTGTCCTCCCTCTAATTCACGCATAGATATTCCGCCTTTGCTCCTACTGACTTTCATCCCTCTTCTCTCCAGTGCATACCTCCACCTCTCCAGGCTCTCCTCAATCTGCACCCTACTCTTGCTACAGATCACAATGTCCGGTTCTCTTCACTATAAGTCAACATTAATCTTAGCTTGGGTTCCCTAATTATATCAATTCCCATGAAATTGAATGAAATGAAAGAAAATTAAATAAATACTGCACTTTCATTATATCAGGCTCAATACAGTTCAAATTTAAAAAAAATAAAGTAGGTACCTTTTTCAATATTCCAAATCAAACACATTAAACATTAACTTAACTAAAGCCGGCATCTATCAAACTAATAAAGAGGTAATCAAAAAACCCACCCTCGTTGCAGGCCTGATTTCACGTGTCGTGTCCAATTGACGTTATCTTCACTCTTGCGAGCTAAACGGACAAACGTACTCACTCAGTTCGAGAGAATGGCAGGTCCAGAGGGTTCTTACAATGACAGGAAATGGCGGTGCGCGCGAATGGTCCAGACGCGCGTGAAAACGAGACGAAAGGCTTGGTTCTGGTGCCTTGGTCCAACGTGAGAATCCCACGTAGCCAGAGGAAGTTTGGGCAAACTCTGGTGGCTCAAACCACTATCTGGTGCGTCTGATCCCGTGCATCCCGTGCGAGTCTTCTGTAATAGCTGCGTATGTTCACTGAACTAGTGAACAAGGCTACTACATCAGCTAGCTTAGCTAACTAGCTGGCTAACGACAGTCACGGTGAACTGGAGAATGACGCAGTAACATCTAACCGACGTCCACTTTACACCCACCAGTATCACACTTATAGCTTACACTTTCGAATAATATCAACCAAAATAATAACTGAGTTACACCCTCCCCATTCTAAATGTATGTCACCATAAGACACCAAGAAACTGGTCAAACTAAGGAGTACTTAGAGTGTATGACCCGTTTTGCGTTTTGTTTGTTTGATCTTGGTGACAAGAACTCTGTACACAATGGTTAGAGGTTTTCTTATTCTGATGGGTCTCATCCCTCATTCTTGGTCTGACAGGTGGTTCGTCTACCAGGTCTGTGTTCGGGATCCTTACACGCTGACCAATGTGTAAGTGATGATCTCTGAAGAGTCCTGGTACCAGCTCTGATCTTGAACACTGGAAGGTTGGGCATCTTCCCCCCCACAACATAGAGCTCAGGGTTCCATCGGGCCCCAGTTCTTGAGTTGCACTCTCTCACCAATCTCCAAGGATTACAATCCAACTCTCTGGTCATAAGCTTTCTTGTTTCTCTGATGCCTTTTATCTAATGATAGCTAGCCCACTAACATAACTTTGTTATGCTAGTCACAGGTTAGCCAGGTTCCACCTTTCATTTCAGAGCACAAAGACCCACGGGGAGGGTCGGCTAGGATGGTCTCTGGCCAGTCTGACCTCCTCATATCCGGCCTATTTTAAACGTTTCTCCCCCTCTGTGAACTCCAGGTGGGGACCGGTCGCTCGGAAAAGTCATCCCGCCCGCGGGGGCATCTCGTTTGCCTTATTTTGTTGAAAATACCGGTTCTGGTCCGAAGGTAAAAAAAAAAAAAAATCATGGGCCGGTTCCCCCGGCCCCGGGGCATGTCCCTGGCCGCCCTGCGACCCCAAGTAGCCCATACAGTACCCCCGAAAAAGCCTGGATAAAAGAACGCTATGGGGAACCTTGGCCAAAATCAACACTATAATATGGTGATGTTGACAATGGATTATTAAAAATATACCAATAATAGCTGAAATATGTAACTTACCCTACAGTGCAAGAGCACAATTGGTCCACAATGTGTTTCAGAATTGGTTGATGGACATTTAAATAACCGTTTTCACCAGGAAATCGTTCTGTTCGGTTAAACCGAAACATCGCGCAGCTCTAGATCTGGGTGTATCTCCAGGCCAGACGCACGTGCAAAATTTAATCAATCAAATCCGTGCACGTTTAGGCCCTCACATCGTGGTGACAGACAAACGGACAAACAATCGGACTGACGGACACAAAGGTAATCCAGGTGAATGTGCTTTAAAAGTGCAATACTTGCCATGTTGTTAGACTCATCAGATGACTCTTCAGCAGATGGACACCTCACTGGTTTTGCAGCTGGAGATGTTGGAGATGACATTACAGCACGTGCAGATGTTGGTGATGACATCACTGCTGCAGCTGTGGTGCTAGATAGATTAAAACAAGTGGAAACCAGTCAAAAAGAAGTGGGAAAAGTGGAAGACTGCCAGTCTTGAAACAAATTATTTTCTAAAAATTCTGGTACAGTCGTAGTGCTGTCGCCCCACAGCTAGAAGGCCCTGGGTTCGAGTCCCGCAGAGAACGATGTGTCTCCAGTGGGGTGGGGGGGTCAGAAATGGGGATGGCTAGTGACTCTACGGTGTCCATTGTCCGGGCCGTAAGGTGAAGCCAGTTTCAGCCAATCTCTTATGTGCAAAACTCCCAAATATGTGGACACGGAATAGGATGGTTTTTGGGCCTTTCTGTGTGGAGTTTGCATATTCTCCCCGTGTCCCCAGGGGTTTCCTACTAACAGGAACCCCTCACAAAAACATGTAGTACCCTGGTCACTATAGCACCTCCTCTGGTCAATTGGGCGCATGATGGGAGAGAAAGGAATTGGTGAGAATAACTTGATCCTCCCACGCATTATTTGCCACTGGTAAAAAGTCTCCAACGCTACTTCACAACAAACGATTGAGCATGTTGCCTCACAATCCATACCTTGGGTGCTCTTGCTGGCTAGCTTGAACCCGTTCCAGCATCTTTTTCAGATGCCTCACAGCCTTTGGAAGCTCTGTTAAGAGAAAGAAGAATAATTTTAACAAGAGATCAAGCAGACACCTTGCATAAAAGCGGTGTTGAACAGGTTGAAGTGTGGAGGGTTTGAATGGGCCATGGTTTTAGCAATGCAGTCGTAGTGTGATCATGGCCCCTTTACAGGCATGGATTTCAGCAAGACTGGGCTCACGCTTCAGCAGCAGAACTGTCGCTAGGCTTTGCTCATAGCAAACTTAAGCAGGGGATAGGAACCACACATCAAGCACATGCCTGACTGCTAAGCCACATCCAGCCATTTGGAGTTGTGGCAACTATGTCGGAATTTAATGAGTGAATTTGGTGTTTTATTGTGTTGATTGATTTAACTTGGCATGTACAATTGATATTGTAGGCTGAATGAAGTCAGTGAACACTTTAACAGACTGGCAAACAAAATGCTGTATAGCTCACTTGCCCTTGCGCTGAACGACTGCATATAAAACCAAGAAGTGTATCCCACTGTCGGATCCTGGTGTGAAAATGAAGCATTAAATCATGACAAGCAGTGGGTTGGCCTATTTCAACCACACCTAGGGCAATGAGCATTAGTGATAACATAAGTGAATGGCATTCATTCATTCATTAATAATAATAAATTATTAATTAATAATATATATCAACTGGAGCGAGCACGTAACCAACGAGCGACTGTATGGTGGGCTGCCACGGTTGAGTGACAGGGTTGCATCCAGGAGGATGCAATTTGCAGGTCACTGTCACCGACACCCGGAGCTTCCAGCTGGCAGACTTGTGCTATGGGAGCAGTCACGTGCACGTGGGCACCGATCGAAGGGTCACCCCACAAGAACATTCGTGGAGGTTTTGGCGCAGGATGCTGGGGTGGAGAGCTCTGCGGAGCTGGCCAGATGTATGTATGAAAGAGAAGATTGGAAAATACGTTGGCGAACTCATCTGAGGACGACCTAATGAATAGGGTGGTTGTGAGACCCAAGCGAAGCGAAGTATTGATCTGAAGTATGTTGAAAGCCTAAGGGTGCTGGGTAGAAAGTTCCAACTATGAAAAATGAAACCTCTTGTTCAAGTTTATTTCTATATTTCAAGCCTATAAGTGTGCTCCTGTTCAAGCCTGAAGCTGGAAAAGAATCTTGAACAGGAGCACTGTTTGGGGGTGGTGGTCGGATAAAATATCACCAAAATTGATTATCGTCTTGAGGCGTTAGACCCCCTAGGTGTGGTCGAAACAGACCGACCCACTGCTAGGAGTGATTGAATGCTTTTCAACCCGATAGGCAACAACAGTCCCGCCCCTTCCTGTTTACTCCAACGGACTCAAGCTAATTCGGAAGTCATTCATTTTCCCATAGACCTGTAACTAAATCATCATTTAAACGATTTCTAAGCCTCAAACCGAGTAAAAATATATATGTGGGTTATCAGGACCACAAGCCTCATTGATATATACCAAAGGAATTTAAAAAAACAAACATAGGAAAAATGAGAAAAAAACGATTCCAAGGTAAGCCGAACATTTTTCACAATAAAAGTGAACCTCACAATCTGACGAACTTCCAAACTCTTTTTTGAAAAGGTAATGTGACGATGGGATGAGACCTGGAAACATAATGTTGAACATTTCTAACAAGTGACTGACTGCTTCGCCTGTTAAATTAAGACGCAATATATAAGACATCAACATCAATACACTTTCATTTCTTGTAAGACTTGCCCCTGGATACAAGAGATCTGCATCATCATCTGCTTGATCTTCTGGAGGCACAGGAATGATGTCAACGTCAGCTTCAGCCTGTATTAAGTCTTCCACAGCTCCTTGGTTTCCTGCCATCAAACCCTCATCAGACAGGTTCTCTTCATCAGATACACCCTCGTTCTGCAGGATGACAGGAAAATGCAATTTAGTTTCATTAACCCCAAAACCTGAACATAGTCTAGCTTTGTGCAAGTGTTTCTCGGGGGACGGGGGGGCTGATGCCAGTGGGGATATGTCACCCATGGCTGGCATATCCTGTTGGGCAATTGGGATACACAATGGGGTAAAAGGGTGAGGGAGGGATGTAGTAGTTCCTTTCTTGTCCTGGTGTCTTATCCGGCTTTAGGGACATCCAAATGAACATCTGAGGTGGATTCCACTAATTCTCCGCTTTCCAACATGGTATTGGGGTGACATAAACAAAACGGCCTGGCGAGCGGTGAGACACATTTTGGTCACGACCCACAAGGTTGAAGTACTAGGCTAGGCTCCTCTTGGTTAATGTTAACGTTACTGCTTTACTTAGTAAAGGCACACCCAGGCGAAGACAGAAGCTATTATAATCAGAAATCCCAAATATGCTATAAATCGGTCCAGAGGAATCATAACTATCTGACTGTACAGAAAAAAGAGCCAACAGTGTAGTGGCTGTTGGGCAGGCGATCAATTCCAAATGTAAACAAATGAGGGCCGGCACAGCCCTATCCAATGCATGTTTATGCAGTATGTTGACATCACTTGCGAAATGTGGTAACAGCATTATTATGCCATCTACAAGCGTGTAACTTTAAAGGGCCATTGGTTGGGGGGGTTTTTTCAAACAGGACGTGGAATTTTTCACATGCGCAATGCTAAAAGAGCATGCAGAATGCTGGTTTCCATTTAAAAACCCTTACAAACAGCAGCACAGACCTGCTTAACCCATTGATGCAGAGGCAGTTTTTTTAGGATTTAAGTCTTGATACAGTTTAGAAATGTATACAGTCCGTTCATTTTAAGACGGCTACTGAAGCAAAAGTTGAGGACGCACCTCTGAAGATCCAGGTAAGCTCTCTTCTTCAGATTCGTCAAACATCGAGTCTCCACTGGCTCCTTCGTTGCTGTCCTCCACACACTCAACAGGCAGATTCTCCTCAACTGGCAAGCTCTCCTCAAAACCAGCTGCATCTTCCTCAATCTTAAGAGTTAACACAGGAAAAAATATGATTGAGTTCATCCATTACATTTCTAACCATTGTTGTTTAATAGGATTTATGCAGAACATGAGTACTTCCTGAAACTAAACCGGCAGCTACTACAACAATCCTAGGAAGATTCGACAGGAAGAGTCACAAGGGGCGTGGATTACCTCCATTGGAGAGGGGAGCATGCTGAGTAGAAACCTCTACATTGCACTTACTGCTTTCTGCTGGCCCGGTGTGCGAGAGCCATGAGGCGCCCACAGCTCTCACTGTTCTCTGCTGGCCTGTTGTGTAAGTGCAGTGTAGAGGTTTCTACTGAGCATGCTCCCCTTTCCAATGGAGGTGAACCACACCCCCTGTGAAAGAGTCGAATCTTCTTAGCAAAAATTGACGGGACAGGAGGTGGAGCTATCCCCAGAACGCGGTGCTATAGAGAGAATCCAGCTTAGGCCCACATCAAACTCAAGTCCCAGTAGATGGCGTGAGAGTCGCAAGAGCAATTAATGAGGAATGTTTGTTTTACATCACAAAAATGCCCTTTTGCTGAACCTGTCAGTGGTTTTGCACCACCAGCTTTTTATGCACACAAGCCTCGGACAAGGCCGTTCATAGCCTAGTAGGCTATTGTAGCCTCAGGGACAAACATGAAACAAAGGTAAAAGTCACCTGTGTAGGCTGAGTAATGTGACATTCAGTAAGTAACTGGTCAACCCATGCATTGCAAGAGTTTTTATTCAAGCTTGATTGGTTTTGGTGGTGTCTCAATTGTGGCCCTTTGAGGATGTTGACAACCCCCTTTGTCGCCCTAATTTTTTGTCATAGTCTTGCACTATTGGATGAAATGATCAGATGACACACGTTAAGCATGTTATGTTAGCCATTGCATACTCGACACCCTTACAATTTATTGTGTAGATAACACCAGAGACACTTGTGCGAGACAGCTCCCTCTCCTGCCATCTTTGTAATAGCAGGGCACTCCGTCGAGCATGCTCAGAAGACACTTGGGCAGCCCAAGTGTCTTCTGGGCATACTCGACATAGTGCCCTCGGGCTATGACCAATCACATTACGAGGGCGTGTCAGGCTTCTGTAATGTGATTGGTCAGAGTGTGAATAGAGTGCCATCTTTGATCTCCACCCCTATTACAGTAAAATCCATTCAAAATTATACGAGCGAGAAATCTTCTAATATAATATCTTTGATAACACTTACAATACTGCTACTAGATCCAGGCAGGCTCTCTTCATCAGATTCACCCAACATCAAGTCTTTACTGGCTCTTTTGTCACCAACGCTCATGCCCTCAACAGGATCAGCTGATTCTTCCTACAGGTCAAAACAGGAAAATGTTTAATTTTGTATTCTTCAATTCCTTGCTATAGCGCAGGGAGGCAAACCTAGCACCATTGAAAACTGACATCAATGTCAAAAAGAGGTGACAAATAGGAACACTCAATATTATCGGTCTGTCGATATTGTCGGACGATAATAGCATTAAAATGTAATCAATAACATACAAATAATTACGCATTTTGCATTTAAAAGGCTTGCACCCCTGATAGTGTAGGCTGATAGGCTGTCTCTGTTTTGGAGCCCATTTATACCAGCCGTCCCTGATTGGTACAGTCATGGTACTATCAATCCCCGCTGAGCCAGTCAGGTCTTTTCCACTACCATCCTTTGCTCTGATTCAGTCATAGGTACACAAAGCCGCAGACCGAGTACCAAAGATTATCACGCCTATAGTATCCTCAGCTCCCCGCACTGTTGGCACAAAAGCTACTCATACGCTGAGTTGGCGGCACCCGGGATCGAACTCGCAACCTTGCGATTCATAGGCGAGAGCTCTACCGACTGAGCTACGCCCGGGTATTATTGCCTAAGGAGCATAGGCTTACTATATTACATTCAGACACAGACGAGCCAGCTCACCTAATCGGCGAGGCGCATTTTCCTCGATAAGTGACACATTTCACGCATAAATATCAGAGAACTACCAGGGTGGGTTATGCGCCCAAATATAGGCTATAGCCTAATAAGTTGAAATTGGTTTAGTGTCGAAAGTTTCCACATACTTTAGCCAACCTGGACTTTGTGAATTCGTTTTTGTGATATAAAAATAGAAATCGTATGATTCATTGTCTTCTTAATAATCTGCCCTAAATAATGCATTATTGAAAATGCACTTTTTGCGCCAAACAGCGTCAAACCTGCTGACCGGGGAACATAGGACCTTTCTTTATAAAAAGGGTCCTATGTTCCCCGGGTGCCCTAGGAGAACATAGGACCCTTTTTATAAAGAAAGGTCCTATGTTCCCCTGCACATACAAAACGGGGAACATAGGACCCTTTTGGGGAAAAGTGGGCAATATAGGGCACTCTGTATACAAAAAGGTCCGATATTCCCCGGTCTCATACAAAGCGGGGAACATAGGACCCGGTAGGACCCGGGGACTATAGGGAGGACCCCGAATCTTTGCTAGTGCTAGCTACCGGTAGCTACCGTTTACCGTTAGCATGCTGAACTGAAGTTCAAACATATATCCCGCCGTAATACCAAGAATTACCTGGAGTCACTTACCCGTTTCGTCCGGCTATGTTGTGTTTGTTTTGGAATGTTCTCTGTTCCATCTTCAAGGTATCCTTTGTAAGATCCCCTTTTTTTCGCCATTGTAGCTGGCTAGCTACGTTAGCTGCGTGCGAGGACCGAAAAGCGATGTTACCTTTATGTTGTGTAGTGTGCGCATGCGTGCCAAAATATCAATCCCAGAATTCCCTTCAAGAGCGGGATTTCGGTCATTTCACGGCGTGGGTGCACGAGTTAACGTTAGCAAAAATTACAACATCTGAACATGGACTACAAGTACGCTTTGTTTTATTTTAAAAATGACAAAAAAGTTGAAGTGGGCTCGGTAACACAAATTCAACCCGACGATTTGGAGGGCTTAGACCCAGTGATAGAAGAATGTCCGGACCTTCAAAATGACGATGGATGGATCCAGGTCAGGTGGAAGGTGTTTGAGGGGAAAAAGAAGACAGAAAGTAGCTACGAGGCCAAAGTGTTGCTCTTCGGTAGTAAGTTGAGTTAAAATTACTTCATACTTGTTGAAAATGTTTAACGTTACCCTGACATATCAGAGTAAAAGGCCATTTCCTTCATTATTTAACGTTAGAGATAGAGTGTAATTTATTACACGTGCAATAGGCTATCCGGCTGGCAACCCCAGCCTTTAGCCTAGAAAATGTGACATTATTAGCTAGCTAGCTGGAAAATTGATACTGGGAGCTAACCGGAGCTAACGTTAGCGTATCAAGCTTGCTACCATTTAAAATGCTAACCACCGATACATTTTAGTTAGTGCCCGCTCCGGTTAGCTCCCAGCATCGGTCTGCCAGCTAGTGCCAGCTAGTTCTAGTGCCATTCATATAGGCTTATGCTAGCTACCTTGCTAGCGTCCGCTAGCTAACGTTTTTACCATGTGACCAAAATCTGTAAAGGGACAGTAAGTGATTTTAGCGACCTCTAGTGGTAAAGATGAAATTTACAGATTTGACTCAATTTAGAAAAAAAAGGCATTCCTATGCTAAATTGAGTCATGATGCTGTGCAGCTACTATTTTTGCCATTGTCCTGTGCTCAGAAGCTCTTTGTTCCTCCCTAGGATGACAGGCGGGTAGGACGGCAGCCCTTTTGAATTCATAAAAAGACTCATTTTAAAGGGGCAACAGTCAACTCTTTTTCTGTGAGGATCTATGGACATTTAAAGTTTTGGTCACATGGTACAAACGTTAGCTAGCATATAGATGGTGTTACAGTAATCCTTTGGGGTAAGGAATCATTAAAAATTAACTTGTATCAAGGGTGGAGTAGCCCTTTCAATCCATCATGGAATAAGGGTGTACCGTATCAAAATGTGGAAAAAATGAAAGGGTGTGAATACTTTACTAGCTTCCTCTCGAAATAACAATTTTCTCCGTCCAGATGACTACCCTGATTTATGCCAGAAACGAGAGGAGTTTGGCAGAAAGGGCTCCAACATTTGGGACACTTCCCGCAAGCGAATCCCCCCCAAAAAATTAACTGAGAAGGAGGAGGAGATTCGGCCCAAAAAACCGAAGGTAACCTTAAAAAAGCACTTTCACCTTTTGCATGTAGACAAAGCATTATACTTCTACTCACTGTTTGTTACTGGTGTATCCACTCATGCTCTTGATTTGCCTACTTGTTACTACCCTCCAAATTAAAAGGCCATACCCTTTTTAATTATGAGTACTGCATGACTAGCGAACCCCTCTGTCATAGGTATTTCATATTATTGCATCGAACATTTGAAAAAAGTCTACATTGAGCGTATCAGGTCAATAGCACAATTGTAAACATTTTTCATTGTCCTCATAAACGCAAATGCACATCTGTCATTGCACTCTCATAATGAAAACAATCTGATTTTCCTTTCCAACAGAAGGTGTCATCGACAGCCCAGAGCCAGAAGGACAAGAAAAAAGCTTCGTCGGACATGGTCGAAATATTGAAGGAAGAACTAAAGGTATTGAATTAGACATAGACTGGAAGTAGAGAGGTTAAAGGGCCACTGCACCCTTTTTACAAGTTAATTTCTAATGATTCCTTACCCCAAAAGGATCACTAACACAAGGTAGCATGAGCTAGCTAACGATTTGGTCATGTGACCAAATTCTTTAAACGTCCAAAACCCCTCACAGGAATGCGTTATAGACTTGCTCCAATTGGATGTTTTGATCAGTATGTAACACAGAACAAATCACTGGCCATTTTCTTTTTCAAAACAGGAAGTAGAATTTTTAAATTCTACTTCTTGGTGCTTTGATGATGCTGCGCTTCACCAAATTGTAGCCTTTAGAGGGTAAACTCTAACATCTTACATGGAGTTAGTACATTCACTGGGATTATCATCAACTTTGTGATAAAATGAAGCTTTCCGCTCAATGTTGTTCTGGGGGTGTGTTAACCAGGCACTCAAGGTTGGTAATCAAGTAGTGTAGCGCTGTGCTCTTGGATATCCTGGAAAAACGAATCAGATTGAAAAAAGTTCTTCCAGGCACTCGGCAGGAGTTATTTAAATAAAAAAGCCTAGTGGCTAGACATGTCAAACAGCGACATGTTTCGACCATGCAGATATCGACTGTACTGTAATGGAAAATATTGCAGTTCGGTACATACCGCTGGCACTACTCTGACCTAAAGACACCTTCAGTGATTTGGCCAATGAAAAACAAAAAACTGCCAGACCATTAGGAAACAATTAGAAACCATTAGGAAAACCATTAGGAACCTTTACAGAAACCATTACCCCTAGGGAAACCATTAGGAACCAAAAATGGGTGCCTCCAAGAAGGTTTCAGACACCAAATACAGGAAAGAAGGGGGTCTCAAGATATCCGGCATTTGCCCAGACACCTTAGAGCAACCATTACGGAAACTATTACCACTAGGGAAACCATTAGGAACCAAAAATGGGTGGCTCCAAGAAAGTTTCAGTACCCAAATACAGGAAAGGAGGGGGTCTCAAGATATTGGGCATTTGCCCAGACACCTTAGAATAGTGTGTTCTAAGATAATGTGTAGCTGTTTTGGTGCTGTATTCACATAAATAAATCACTGAATGTGTCTTTAAAGACTAGAAAAGGAATCAATCTTTTTAACATAATAGAAAAAGGTGGGACTTAGGGCTCATTTATGCTTGTTCTCGAGAACCTGTCGCGGGACATTTGAGCAAGGAAGTTCCAATAGGAAGAGTTACAGTGGGCATGGCTAGCCTCTATTTAGAGTCCCTGCGAGGGATGCATTCTCAGCAGAAGGCTTCACAGAGGTCTGTAGAGGTTTCTACTGAGCACTCACCCCTCGCAAGGACTCTACATAGAGGCTAGCCATGCCCACCGTAACTCTTCCTGTTGGAACTTCCTTGCTCAAATGTCGCGCGACAGGCTCTCGAGAACAAGCATAACGGAGCCCTTAGTGCAGCTTGTTACAGTGCATGATAAAGGTAAACATCCAATTTCCAGCCTTGGCCAGTAACCAATTTCTTTGGCGGAGAGGGCAAAACAGTCAAAAGCGCTACTCTATTTCACTGGAGTTGACAGTGTGCTAACATCAATCTGATCGAATGATTTGATTCTGATGTTCGGTATACTTGGTACAGGGCTTTGGGTACAGTACAGACATGTAATTGTTGTTGCTTGTGGCTAGGATCTGACCCCCCCCCCCCCCCCAGTTCAACTATCTCATTGACTTACAATGGGAAACAAGTGACCAGTAAATCCCATGGCTTTAGAGCTCTTAGCTTTCCTAGTGGTGCATTTTCGGTGTGAGCATACCATAATTTGTTGTGATGTAGTCCACTAGGCAAAAGCCTGAGGAGATGGAGGACGAGGCATTGGATGAACCAGAGGACCTGACCCACCCCCGCCTCCCCCGGACGTGGAGCCAGGCCATCATGGAAAATCGGCGACTTCGAGAGTTAAACGAAGAACTAAAGGAAGAAAACCAGAACCTGAAGGGGGAGCTACTCGATGCAGCCAGAGGTGATAATTTGATCTCAACTTTTTCCAGCTCACAAATCATTTTGATAGCCTGGCTTAGTGTAGTGACAATGAAGCATCCGTCATACATTGAACGCAAGCGTACCCCTGCCCTGGAAGGCTGTCAATTTACATTTCTACTACGGCAAGTAGTGCCTCTTGATTGTGCCTCTTGATTCTGATTGGCTGAAGGGTGTGGTGAAAAGAGGCCAACCCACTCCTTCTCCCTTATGCGTCAATTACTAATGTGTGTTATTTTATAGCAATAGGCAACAACAGTCCCGCCCCTTCCTGTTTACTCCAACGGACTAAAGCTAATTCGGAAGTCATTCATTTTCCCATAGACCTGTAACTAAATCATCATTTAAACGATTTCTAAGCCTCAAAGGAATTTAAAAAAATAACATAGAAAAAATCGTTTTTTTCTCATTTTTCCTATGTTTGTTTTTTTAAATTCCTTTGGTATATATCAATGAGGCTTGTGGTCCTGATAACCCACATATATATTTTTACTCGGTTTGAGGCTTAGAAATCGTTTAAATGATGATTTAGTTACAGGTCTATGGGAAAATGAATGGCTTCCGAATTAGCTTGAGTCCGTTGGAGTAAACAGGAAGGGGTGGGACTGTTGTTGCCTATCGGGTTGAAAAGCATTCAATCACTCCTAGCAGTGGGTCGGTCTGTTTCAACCACACCTAGGGGGTCTAACGCCTGAAGACGATAATCAATTTTGGTGATATTTTATCCCACCACCACCCCCAAACAGTGCTCCTGTTCAAGATTCTTTTCCAGCTTCAGGCTTGAACAGGAACACACTTATAGGCTTGAAATATAGAAATAAACTTGAACAAGAGGTTTCATTTTTCATAGTTGGAACTTTCTACCCAGCACCCTTAGGCTTTCAGCATACTTCAGATCAATACTTCGCTTCGCTTGGGTCTCACAACCACCCTATTCATTAGGTCGTCCTCAGATGAGTTCGCCAACGTATTTTCCAATCTTCTCTTTCATACATACATCTGGCCAGCTCCGCAGAGCTCTCCACCCCAGCATCCTGCGCCAAAACCTCCACAAATGTTCTTGTGGGGTGACCCTTCGATCGGTGCCCACGTGCACGTGACTGCTCCCATAGCACAAGTCTGCCAGCTGGAAGCTCCGGGTGTCGGTGACAGTGACCTGCAAATTGCATCCTCCTGGATGCAACCCTGCCACTCAACCGTGGCAGCCCACCATACAGTTGCTCGTTGGTTACGTGCTCGCTCCAGTTGATATATATTATTAATTAATAATTTATTATTATTGATGAATGAATGAATGTCATTCACTTACGTTATCACTAATGCTCATTGCCCTAGGTGTGGTTGAAATAGGTCAACCCACTGCTTGTCATGATTTAATGCTTCATTTTCACACCAGGATCCGACAGTGGGATACACTTCTTGGTTTTATATGCAGTCGTTCAGCGCAAGGGCAAGTGAGCTATACAGCATTTTGTTTGCCAGTCTGTTAAAGTGTTCACTGACTTCATTCAGCCTACAATATCAATTGTACATGCCAAGTTAAATCAATCAACACAATAAAACACCAAATTCACTCATTAAATTCCGACATAGTTGCCACAACTCCAAATGGCTGGATGTGGCTTAGCAGTCAGGCATGTGCTTGATGTGTGGTTCCTATCCCCTGCTTAAGTTTGCTATGAGCAAAGCCTAGCGACAGTTCTGCTGCTGAAGCGTGAGCCCAGTCTTGCTGAAATCCATGCCTGTAAAGGGGCCATGATCACACTACGACTGCATTGCTAAAACCATGGCCCATTCAAACCCTCCACACTTCAACCTGTTCAACACCGCTTTTATGCAAGGTGTCTGCTTGATCTCTTGTTAAAATTATTCTTCTTTCTCTTAACAGAGCTTCCAAAGGCTGTGAGGCATCTGAAAAAGATGCTGGAACGGGTTCAAGCTAGCCAGCAAGAGCACCCAAGGTATGGATTGTGAGGCAACATGCTCAATCGTTTGTTGTGAAGTAGCGTTGGAGACTTTTTACCAGTGGCATGTAATGCGTGGGAGGATCAAATTATTCTCACCAATTCCTCTCTCTCCCATCATGCGCCCAATTGACCAGAGGAGGTGCTATAGTGACCAGGGTACTACATGTTTTTGTGAGGGGTTCCTGTTAGTAGGAAACCCCTGGGGACACGGGGAGAACATGCAAACTCCACACAGAAAGGCCCAAAAACCATCCTATTCCGTGTCCACATATTTGGGAGTTTTGCACATAAGAGATTGGCTGAAACTGGCTTCACCTTACGGCCCGGACAATGGACACCGTAGAGTCACTAGCCATCCCCATTTCTGAACCCCCCCCCCCACACTGGAGACACACCGTCCTCTGCAGGACTCGAACCCAGGGCCTTCTAGCTGTGGGGCGACAGCACTACGACTGTACCAGAATTTTTAGAAAATAATTTGTTTCAAGACTGGCAGTCTTCCACTTTTCCCACTTCTTTTTGACTGGTTTCCACTTGTTTTAATCTATCTAGCACCACAGCTGCAGCAGTGATGTCATCACCAACATCTGCACGTGCTGCAATGTCATCTCCAACATCTCCAGCTGCAAAACCAGTGAGGTGTCCATCTGCTGAAGAGTCATCTGATGAGTCTAACAACATGGCAAGTATTGCACTTTTAAAGCACATTCACCTGGATTACCTTTGTGTCCGTCAGTCCGATTGTTTGTCCGTTTGTCTGTCATCACGATGTGAGGGCCTAAACGTGCACGGATTTGATTGATTAAATTTTGCACGTGCGTCTGGCCTGGAGATACACCCAGACCTAGAGCTGCGCGATGTTTCGGTTTAACCGAACAGAACGATTTCCTGGTGAAAACGGTTATTTAAATGTTCACATCGTACATTCGATTTCCACAAACGCGTTATTTTTGTATATATAAGCCACCGTAGTTTCCGCTGCCTTTCATCTTCCACACACGAGCGCGAGTCTTGAAAACAATAACAATGCCGGCTCGCGACGCTACTGGACTACCGTTACAAACTTCCGTTCTCGGCAGAAAGAACTGGTACAGTACTTCACTTTACCGGGCAAATGCGACAATGACGAGTCCCGATCCGCGTTTACCAATACCAGGATTCACGTTGTTGCACATAGGCTAAATGCGCGCATCCCATGAACTACAACTCAGCTGTATTACCTGTCTTGCTTGCATGATGTCTGTACCGTTGGCCCGAGGCAGGGGAACACTGTGCAGGTAGGCCATTTGTCTGTATGTGACTTGTGTCTGTATCTGTGTGTACTCCAAGTTGTGAATATCTACGGTAGATAAACAGTAGATATGGACTACCGGTAGATAGTATTTTGCGTTCTAGTAGTGCGTTACGCGCATGCGCTATGCTTTGGGGTTGAATGCAATGAGAATGCATCCATAGTGTATGCGCGTGCTGGAGCGCAGAGGTCTGGGCCCGGGGTGTGTGTGGGCCAAACATACACTACCGTTCAAAAGTTTGGGATCACCCAAACAATTTTGTGTTTTCCATGAAAAGTCACACTTATTCACCACCATATGTTGTGAAATGAATAGAAAATAGAGTCAAGACATTGACAAGGTTAGAAATAATGATTTGTATTTGAAATAAGATTTTTTTTACATCAAACTTTGCTTTCGTCAAAGAATCCTCCATTTGCAGCAATTACAGCATTGCAGACCTTTGGCATTCTAGCTGTTAATTTGTTGAGGTAATCTGGAGAAATTGCACCCCACGCTTCCAGAAGCAGCTCCCACAAGTTGGATTGGTTGGATGGGCACTTCTTTGAGCAGATTGAGTTTCTGGAGCATCACATTTGTGGGGTCAATTAAACGCTCAAAATGGCCAGAAAAAGAGAACTTTCATCTGAAACTCGACAGTCTATTCTTGTTCTTAGAAATGAAGGCTATTCCATGCGAGAAATTGCTAAGAAATTGAAGATTTCCTACACCGGTGTGTACTACTCCCTTCAGAGGACAGCACAAACAGGCTCTAACCAGAGTAGAAAAAGAAGTGGGAGGCCGCGTTGCACAACTGAGCAAGAAGATAAGTACATTAGAGTCTCTAGTTTGAGAAACAGACGCCTCACAGGTCCCCAACTGGCATCTTCATTAAATAGTACCTGTTAGAGCCTGTTTGTGCTGTCCTCTGAAGGGAGTAGTACACACCGGTGTAGGAAATCTTCAATTTCTTAGCAATTTCTCGCATGGAATAGCCTTCATTTCTAAGAACAAGAATAGACTGTCGAGTTTCAGATGAAAGTTCTCTTTTTCTGGCC
Source organism: Lampris incognitus (assembly GCF_029633865.1). Lineage (NCBI taxonomy): Eukaryota > Metazoa > Chordata > Actinopteri > Lampriformes > Lampridae > Lampris > Lampris incognitus. The sequence continues at coordinate 107,565,321 of NC_079212.1, read as the reverse complement.
ATTTTGAGCGTTTAATTGACCCCACAAATGTGATGCTCCAGAAACTCAATCTGCTCAAAGAAGTGCCCATCCAACCAATCCAACTTGTGGGAGCTGCTTCTGGAAGCGTGGGGTGCAATTTCTCCAGATTACCTCAACAAATTAACAGCTAGAATGCCAAAGGTCTGCAATGCTGTAATTGCTGCAAATGGAGGATTCTTTGACGAAAGCAAAGTTTGATGTAAAAAAAATCTTATTTCAAATAAAAATCATTATTTCTAACCTTGTCAATGTCTTGACTCTATTTTCTATTCATTTCACAACATATGGTGGTGAATAAGTGTGACTTTTCATGGAAAACACGAAATTGTTTGGGTGATCCCAAACTTTTGAACGGTAGTGTACTTCACGACACGAGCTGCAATGCAGCTCTTGCAATGGGATTATCAGTTATTTCTGTGAGCCCATGCAGTCGGTGTCCAAAAAATCAACGCTTGCTGTCTGACTTAGTAATGAAGAGATATCTGGTGTGTGTGTGTGTGTGTGTGTGTGTGTGTGTGTGTGTGTGTGTGTGCTTGATCCCTCTATTCTACTTTTCTACTGTAGGCTATATGTGTGAGTGACCCATCATTTACAGTTAGGCTAATATTTCAAGACACATTTAGTTAACTATGGAAATAGTACGATTAATCACAATTAAATATTTTAATCATTTGCAGCACTAAATATAATGTGATTATCACTTTGAATTATAAAAAAAAGTTAAGTTAAAAAAAAGACATTCAAAATATATATATTTTGTCTTTTTTTATTATTATTATTTACAAAACAATCGTAATCGTAAACGAAAACTCGGCTTTGAGAGAAAAAAATCGGGATTTTCTTTTTAGGCAAAATCGAACAGCCCTACCCAGACCATTTTATAATTTTGTCCGTAGCCCAAACAGGCGTGGCTGAGCGGCACGTTGAATGCCGCGCTATGGCTTGGGCAGGTGAAAAGGTTTTTTTGTAGGCAAATGAAATTTGGGATGCAGGTTAAGGGCATGAAGACACACCAAAACTGACTAGCAGAATTTGCCCTAGTCCAACAGGAAGTCCGCCATTTTGCTCGTAATGTGGCGTTTGTGTCTGTACCACGATATGAGGGCCTAAATGTGCACGGATTTGGACAAAATTTAGCATGGACATCCGGCATAGAGATACGCCCAGACCATTTTTGATTTTCGGTCGTAGCCCCTCGTTGCTATACATGGTTTTTGTTCTGGCTCAGTGGCCAAGTGATTAGAATGTCTGCCCTGAGATCGGGAGGACGCTGGTTCGAATCCCAGCTGTGGCTGCGTCATAGTACTAAAGACTGTAAAAATGGTACCCAGTGCCGCCCTGCTTGGCATTCAGCATGAAGGGTTGGATTGGGGAAATTTCCCTGTGATGTACTGTCGTTATGTCCAGGGGGTGTACTTGTACATCAAGCTTCCAGTTTGATCGAGCCTTTGAGCCGAAAGGCTCGAACGCCCCGCTCCTGTTCTCAAAGCTTCTTCTAAGTAGATTTGTTGTGCTAATTGTTTCTATTATGTTTTACAGGTCTGTCTTGTGCCAGGTTCCGATGTTTATGTCTCAAAAGTCAAGCTGAGCGCACTACGCTCAACGACACATGCGTCTTACATTGGGGACCTGGCCGTTGTAGTCTTTGGCAGGGATGCCCTGTCAAGCTCCAGCTTGACAGGCAGACAGTCTGCGGCGCACAAGGAGCTAGAATGCAAGCCGTCATTGGATAGGGGAAAACTCGAAGCCTTAATTGGTGAGTTTTTTAATATTGTGGTCACTTCTCGCATACCAAGAGTCATTCACCCATTTCGGCATGTGCAACACACTACCACCAGTTGGTTGAAACTCACTTATGGGGGGTTATTGGCTCCACGCAAATGATTGGTCTGCTATATTTTGTCTGTGATTGGCTGTTCATGTATAGAAGCAATCTTTAAAGGGTATAACATGCATTCCTATTTATTATTATAATATCTTTCATAAGGCTACCTTTACAACTTGTGGTAATTGTGTCCATTGCAGGGCATGCCCGGATCAAGTTTCCGTCTGTTTCCGTGTCTGAGGTGAGGCGTATCATCCGTCAGAAGTGTAACAACTTGGCCTATACGTCCAAAAAGTATAAGGTGATTCATTGATCATCCTTTTTTTTTTTAAGATTTATTTTTGGGCACCAGAGCGTGCTGCGCTAACCACTGCGCTACGTAGCCGCACATTTATCCATTTTGATTAAGAAAAAAAAAAATTAGTGTGCAGCTGTCTATTTGTGAACATTCTGTTACCTTGCTGCAAGAAATGTTTACTTGTTTATTCAACTTGTTTACCCAATAAAACAGTTAAAAACAAAGAGAATAATTAGCCAATTTTATAAGATTTGGTTGAATAATCCATAATGGTTGGTATATGAAAAACTGTGTGTGTGTGTGTGTGTGTGTGTGTGTGTGTGTGTGTGTGTGTGTGTGTGAGGGAAGGGGTAGAATGGTGCCATCTAGTGGATCATTAATTCAATTCTATTGTCTAGTGTTCAGCTGATGAAAGGTTACAGCACCCAGCTACAATGGCGAAAAAAAGGGGATCTTACAAAGGATACCTTGAAGATGGAACAGAGAACATTCCAAAACAAACACAACATAGCCGGACGAAACGGGTAAGTGACTCCAGGTAATTCTTGGTATTACGACGGGATATATGTTTGAACTTCAGTTCAGCATGCTAACGGTAAACGGTAGCTACCGGTAGCTAGCACTAGCAAAGATTCTCTAGCACCTCACCTAGCTAGCTAATGTTAGCTCTGATTGGCTATGATTGTGAGTTGGCTAGGATGAAATGCCTATCAAATCAACACTACACTACCATACTTTAATCAGAGGTTCTATGACACTACACACTACCATACTTTAATCAAAGAGGTTCTATAAACTCTTCTAAGGTCTTATACCCTCTTTGCTTTTATTATTATTATTATTCATGTGCAGGGAATACATGAATCCGAATTATTTGTTTAGCATCCCAAATGCTGTTTTTTTTTTTATGAATGTCTCACAAGCTATGCATTGAACCAAAAGTCTCTTATGCACAATTTTTGTCTCACTTTTAAATCTGTAGAGAAAGAGACTGGAGGACCAAGGGAACTGAGGGTGCTGGACCTGGATCATCATCTGAGGTATGTTGTTAATGTGCTGCGTTTTGATTAGCCCTGTGTACACATGCCTTCTGTATCGTTAAGGAGTTATTATTTGGTATTTTGTGTCTCTTTATGATATCAGAAGTCATGGAGTCTTAGGCAGGGGAAAGGGCGTTTTGAATGGCTTTGTAATTTACCTTCACTTTTGCGCATCCAAGTTGTAATCCAAGCGGCATCTGGCCATGCCATATAGGCTATGTCTGCTAAGAGTTGGTGGTGAAATTGGACCAAAATAAGTGTGAAATAAACCTAAGTTTAACAGTCTTTTGTCTACCCGTGAGCAGGTATTCCATGTGTATTCCATGTGTGTTTGTTGCTCTACCAGATCAAACACTGATTAGCTGGTAGCCATAGAGGAGGCGGAGTAAGGGGTGTGGTTCAAAATCAAATCAGGTTTAGCTCAGTTGGTATAACTCTCCTATAGATCACAAGGTTATGGACATGGGGTGCACGTAAGTTGTTTATTGGTGCTCATGCACACGTTCAAATCTGCATTATCTTTTTCACCCAAATTGTTTTTCGTTTTCTTTATGGGATTCTCATGCATTCATGTTAATCTTGACTATAACCCACTTTCTCTGCACTTTAAAATACTCAAATGAGCACCAACACACTTGAATGTGGTGCTCATTTTGATATTGTCAGTGCTGATGAGCACCACTTATGTGCACCACTGGTCAGGGGTTTGATTCCTGGCACCGCCAACGCAGCATATGAGTAGCTTTTGTGCCAACAGTGCGGGGAGCTGAGGATACTATAGGCGTGATAATCTTTGGTACTCGGTCTGCGGCTTTGTGTACCTATGACTGAATCAGAGCGAAGGATGGTAGTGGAAAAGACCTGACTGGCTCAGCGGGGATTGATATTACCATGACTGTACCAATCAGGGACGGCTGGTATAAATGGGCTCCAAAACAGAGACAGCCTATCAGCCTACACTATCAGGGGTGCAAGCCTTTTAAATGCAAAATGCGTAATTATTTGTATGTTATTGATTACATTTTAATGCTATTATCGTCCGACAATATCGACAGACCGATAATATTGAGTGTTCCTATTTGTCACCTCTTTTTGACATTGATGTCAGTTTTCAATGGTGCTAGGTTTGCATCCCTGCGCTATAGCAAGGAATTGAAGAATACAAAATTAAACATTTCCCTGTTTTGACCTGTAGGAAGAATCAGCTGATCCTGTTTTTTTATTTTTTTATTTTTTTTATTAAATTTATTTCTGATTTTTCCCTTTTTTCTCCCAATTTAGTGGCCAATCGATCCCTATTTTAATTCAAACACCCACCCTCGTACTGCATGCATTCGCCAACTGCATCTCTCCTACCGGCAGTCTCGAAGGAGACCGCCTCCCCACTTTCGTGACAAGGCGACTCCAGGCCGAACCACTGTTTCTTCCGACACACACAGAGACGCATTCACGTGACGAACACAAGCCGACTCCGCCCCCCTCCCGAAGACAGCGTTTGCCAATGATTGCTGCTTCATCGAGTCCGGCCATAGTCGGATCTGACGAGACCGGGGCGCGAACCCCAGTCCCCAGTGGGCAACTGCATCGACACAAAGCCGATGCTTAGACCGCTACACCACCGCGGACCCACGAATCAGCTGATCCTGTTGAGGGCACAAGCGTTGGTGACAAAAGAGCCAGTAAAGACTTGATGTTGGGTAAATCTGATGAAGAGAAGCTGTCTGATGAGGGTTTGATGGCAGGAAACCAAGGAGCTGTGGAAGACTTAATACAGGCTGAAGCTGACGTTGACATCATTCCTGTGCCTCCAGAAGATCAAGCAGATGATGATGCAGATCTCTTGTATCCAGGGGCAAGTCTTACAAGAAATGAAAGTGTATTGATGTTGATGTCTTATATATTGCGTCTTAATTTAACAGGCGAAGCAGTCAGTCACTTGTTAGAAATGTTCAACATTATGTTTCCAGGTCTCATCCCATCGTCACATTACCTTTTCAAAAAGAGTTTGGAAGTTCGTCAGATTGTGAGGTTCACTTTTATTGTGAAAAATGTTCGGCTTACCTTGGCATTCGAGCCAACTGTCCTTCACACTGTAATTCATGCAACACTGTATTTGAAGCTGAAACAAATCTAAAGAATGGTATTTACTTCTTTTTTTTGCCCTTGCATGACCAGATTAAGCAACTTCTAGAAGAACATGATGTCAGTCTTAATGAGAAAACTAGTACAACTGGGGTGTTATCTGACATGCAGTCTGGTCAAGAATATCAAAAGTTGTGTGACACTGGAGTGTTGGGCAAAGATGATTTGTCACTCATTTGGAATTGCGATGGTGCCCCTGTTTTTAAAAGTTCTAAATGCAGCATTTGGCCTATCCAGTGTCAGGTAATAGAGCTCAAACCAGAACTTAGGAAAAAACATGTGCTAATGTCAGCTTTATGGTTTGGGCCAGGCAAACCATCTGTTTTTACATTGCTTGAACCCTTTGTCAAAGAGGCCTCAATCTTGGAGAAAGAAGGAGTGGAATGGCAGGATGCTCAGGGAAACTCTCACATTTCTAAAGTGTTTGTACTCATCTCCAGCTGTGACTCGGTTGCTCGTCCGATGCTACGTAACACAAAGCAGTTTAACGGCAACTATGGTTGTGACTTCTGTTACCATGAAGGGGGTGATAAAAAATATCCGTACAAACAACCTGAACCTCCCCTTAGAAATGAAAAGGATCATTTTGATCATGCAATGGCTGCTACAGAGTTGAACCCAGTGTGTGGTGTCAAAGGGCCATCTCCGTTAATGAAGTTAAAACACTTTCAGATGGTAATGGGTTTGTCCCTGAGTACCAACATAATGTTTGCTTAGGAGTGACACGACAGATGGCAGGATTGTGGTTCGACACCGAAAACCATCAGAGCCCATGGTATATCGGTAGGGAAATAGCAGAGGTGAGCAAGCGACTTGAAAATATCCAATCTCCTGCTGAGATTACTCGAACCCCAAGATCTCTTAATGACAGAAAGTTCTGGAAAGCTTCAGAGTGGCGAGCGTTTCTGCTTTTCTATGCTCTTCCTGCCTTAAAAGGCATACTCCCTGCCAGATTTTGGAATCACCTTTTCCTACTTGTTTTTAGCATATATACGCTACTAGAGGATCAGGTCAAGACCAGCTGTACATTTGTGTCTGAACTGTCTATGAAGAAATTTGTCATAGAATACCAGAGGCTTTATGGAGAACAAAACATGACGTTTAACATACATTTGCTCATGCACGTCCCTCAAAGTGTTAGACATTGGGGTCCATTATGGGCTACGTCAACGTTTCCATTTGAATCAAATATGGGCACTCTGCTTCGTTACTTTCATGGAACCCAATATGTCCCCTCACAAATAGTCAGAAAGTTTATCTTGTGGAGAGAGTTGCCTCGGAAAATCAAACAGATTACAAGTCCAAATGTGCACTCCTTTGTGGAAAAGCTCTACTGAAAAGAACGACAAACTAAAAAGTGTGAGGTACTGAATGAGACTGTCACAGGATTTGGGCACCCTCCTGTGCGAGCAAATGTCCCAAATAGACATGCCATCGACAACTTGTGTAGATCAATTGGTAACTTCACTGCAGCTGACTGCTTTTGGTCACATAGACGTTTTTTGATAGATGGGGTTCTGTACCATAGTGAAACATATGACAGGCTTAAAAAAAGACGTAACAATGGTGCATGTGTAGCACACTTGATAAGAATGACACTTACAAGGGCTGGTGTTTTTGTTGTTTTACTCCATCTGTCAAATAGACATTACAGAGGACACGTTTTCAGAGCATGGCTCACTATACGAACGGCAACACTCATCTCCAATTTATACACAATAAGAGCACCAAATATATTCTTCCATAAATTCACATTAGTCTAGCCTACCGCGAGCAAAGCTAAACAGTATATAACGTTACGGAACATGGGGGGATCAAAATAGCAACACACATAGGCCTACCTTCATATTTACACAGTGTGGAGACACTAAATGAGTGGTCAATGAAGGTAAGTATATAAAATAAAAAATAGATGGGGGGCTACTAAATCCCAAGTACCCCACACTCTCCCCTCAAAAAGATAATGGCGTCCCGACATAACAAATCTACCAGTCCACATTGCATAACTTTTCATTGAAAAGATAGGTTATTACTAAGCAGGAGTCAATCTGGATACTGTACTGTAATCAGTCATAACATATAACACACATCTATTAATGGTATATGTTTGCAGTAAATAATGTGCACTTGAATCCACTGCTTCGTCCGTCTTGAGGCCGGGGAGCTATAGTATCTGACTAAAAGCAAATAACTTTGTAATAGTAATATCCCTGGTGGTAACAGGTGTGTTCTAAAACCCCAATGCTACAGTAACTCTGTGTCTGGTGATCACAGGACAACTAAAATCACATAGCTATAACAATTGTAACATGTCAAAAGTTGTTTTTTTTTTTTTTTCATTTATTTATTTATACTGAGTTGTCTGATTTGCTTATCTACCAGACACACTAGGCTGCCCTAGTCTGTGATAAGTAAACACTGGTGTAGGTTTTCTATTTCTCAAAGGATATGCTTTTTCTCTGGCAGGCTGCACAGCTTCCCCTGGAGGAGGCTGCAAGGCATCTTCTGGTGGAGGCTGCAAGGCATCTTCCAGGCTCTTGTCGTCATCGGGCTCATCCTCTTCTTCAGCTCCAGATGTCTCGCCATTCTCTGACACTGTCCCATTGTCCTCTATTGTTGCAGGCTGCTCCGCAAAATCCTCTTCATCTTGACCGTCTCTTTCCTCCGGATAGAACTCCAAGGCATCTGGGCTCAGCTGACTCTGGATCCGCTCACTGGCTCTGACTGTTGGTCGTCCCACGATGCATCTCCAGTTATCCTCATCATCTGAGTCACTGTCCTGTTCCTGGTTCCACTGCATTTGTCTGTCTGTCTTCTTTCTCTCCCGTCTAGGTTTCACAGGTAAGTCCTCTTCTCTTGGTTCCACCGGCAGGAAGTCGCATGGCAGAAGAAGGTTCCTATGCATGATTCTGGTTCGTCCTTTTCCATTCTCCGGCTTCAGCTCATACACAGGGCTGTCGGCGTGCTTCCTCTGTGTTACTACATGCACCTGGTCCTCCCAGAATGGTCTTAATTTCCCCGGTCCTCCTTTCTCGTTCAGGTTGCGGATGAGAACCCTGCATCCGGGATACAGCTCTGTCCCGTGGGCCTTTTTGTCGTATAGTGTTTTGTTTCTGGCCCCCTCCTTCCGTGCTGTCTCTGATGCTAGGCGATAGGCGTCATTCATGCGGGCCTTCCACTTCTCTGCATATTCTTGAGGGGATAGTGCCTGGTCCTTTGCTCTAAGGCCAAACATCAGGTCAATGGGAAGTCTTGGATTTCTGCCGAACAACAGATAGTAAGGTGCAAATCCGGTCGCTTCATTTCGGGTGCAGTTGTATGCATGTATCACCTTTGGGAGTGACGCTTTCCAATCCGTTTTCGCAACCGCTGGCAGGTTTCTCAGCATCGCCAGAACCGTTCTGTTGAAATGCTCGACCTGACCATTTCCTTGCGGGTGATACGGTGTTGTGTGAGAACCCCTGACTCCACTGTACTCCTGCAGCTTGGCGAAGAGCTTATTGTCAAACTCCTTCCCTTGGTCATGGTGCAGCGTCGCCGGGAAACCAAATCTCAGCACAAAGTCCCCGAATACCTTCTCTGCGGCGGTCTTGGCAGCTTTGTTTCTGCATGCATAGGCTTGAACAAAACGGGTAAAGTGGTCCATAACCACCAGTATATACTCGTACCCTCCCTTACACTTCTCTAAGTGTAAGAAGTCAATGGAGACCATCTCAAATGGGTGTGTGGTCACGATGTTGGTGAGAGGGGCTCTGGTTGGTTTGTTGGGGCGCTTGGTCTTCAGGCAGCTACACACCTGTGTGATGTAATGTTCCACATCTTTCTGCATGTGAGGCCAATAGAAACGGTCCCTCAACAGGTGCAACACCCTCTCCACGCCTAGATGGCCCAGGTCTCTGTGCAGTTCTTTATATACCAGCTCATGGAACTTTTTCGGCAGGACTAGCTGAGTTCGGGTAGCTGTTTTCCGGCGCAGGATGCCATCATCATCAAGGCACAGCCGATGCTTCTCTCTCATGAGTGTCGCAACACCCCTGCTCGCACACTGTGTTTTTCCCCGAGGCCACTGATTGGAGGTTATGTACTTCAGCACCTCTCCAATGACAGCATCCTCCCTCTGGGCGTCTCTCACCGTCTGACTGGGTATCTCTGCCACAGGTGATGTATGTTCCTTCTCAAACTCGGCTAGTGCTGTGGCTATGGTTACCGGACACATCCAAGGCTCAGCTCTCTCCAGCTGTACTGACAGCGCCTGGGTCACACTGTTCATGACCTCGGGGTGTACTTCTTGTGAACAGGTCTGCATGTACTGCTCCATCGGCATGCGTGAGAGGCCATCTGCGTCCCCATTGGCTCGTCCAGGCCGGTACTTGATAGAGAACTGGAAATCGGCTAACTCTGCTACCCACCTGTGGGTGGTCGCATTCAGTTTGGCTGTCGTGAGCACATAGGTGAGGGGATTATTGTCTGTGTAGACAGTGAATGATGGAGCGTGGTAGAGGTAATCTCTAAATCTCTCACATATGGCCCATTTCATCGCGAGGAACTCCAACTTCCCTGAGTGGAGATGGTAGTTCTTCTCAGGAGTTGTCAGTGTCCTAGACCCATACGCGATGACTGCCAGCCCACCCTGTGACTGTCTTTGATACAATACTGCCCCGAGGCCCTCTCGTGACGCGTCGCAGTGAAGGATAAAGGGCTGTTCAAAGTCTGGGTAGCCCAACACTGGTGGCTGGATGAGGAATTCAATCAACTGACAGAGGACCTGTTGGTGTTCAGCTGTCCACTTAACTGGGTGAGAGGAGGGCAGATGGTCTCGGGAGCCCTTCCTCCCCTTGTCCTTTCTCTTTTGTTTGAGCTTCCCCGCTGCTGTCTTCTCTGGGGTGAGGAGGTCATAGAGAGGCCTTGCGATTCGGGAGAAGTTAGGTATGTAGGGCCGGTAATACGAGATGAATCCCAGCATCTTCCTGAGCTCTCCGATGGTCGTAGGTTCTCTCTCCTTCAGTGCCTGGACCGGGGCCACATCAGCGGGGTCCATTGTGTATCCATCCTTGGTCACAAGCCTTCCCAGGAACCTTACTTGGTTTTTGAAGAGTTCACATTTTCTTGCCGTCAGCTTGATTCCATGGCTTCTGTAGCGGTGCAGTACTCTTCTCAGGTGCTGGAGGTGTTCGTCGAATGTGGTTGAGTGGACCAGGTTGTCATCTAAATACGGCTGACAAATGTTGTCCCTCAGCCCAATCAAACATTCCTCCATGGACCTCTGGAACTCTGCTGGTGCTGAGGACAGTCCGAAGGGAATTCTCACCCATTCATATAATCCCCACGGGGTGATGAATGCAGTCAGTGGACGGCTGGACTCCTCAAGAAACCCCTGGTGATATGCCTTCCCCTGATCCAAGACAGAAAACCAGGCACTCCCCTTCAGGCTGTCGAGCATATCCTGGATGCGTGGTATTGGATGGCGGTCTGGGATGGACCTCTTGTTCAACTCACGGTAGTCACAGCAGAGGCGGAGGCTCCCATCCTTTTTCCGCACACACACGATTGGGCTTGAGTAGGGTGATTTTGACTTAGTTATCCAGCCTCTGTTCAGTAAATCCTCGAGGTATTCCTTCACTTCTTTATGAAGAGGCTTTGGGACTGATGTGTATGTCCGCTTCACCGGTGTGGTGTCACTCAGGCGGATCTTGAGCTGGAGTGATGGAATAGTCCCCACATCATGGTCATCGCGTGCGAACACACTACTCTCCTCCCGCAGTAGCTCTCTCACCTGCAGTTGTTGTTCAGGTGTCAGGTGGTTCAGAGGGACAGGCGGGTCCCATAGATCTTCCTCCTGGTGTTCCGTCTTGACATCACCTGGCCCTTTCAGCTTTGTTGTGTCTCTAATCACAGGTCTTCGTTCTGTACCTGTTGTGGAGGTCCCTGGGATGACTGGGTTCACTGTACTAGTCCCATCCACATCCAACGGCTTCACGGCGGCAGGGTAGATGGCTCTAGTTCTTTGGGTCTGCCCCAGGGGAGTCCGTGGCGGCAGTGTGATGTCATGAGCTGTGACGTTAGTCACTGGGACAGCGATGCGTGACCAGGTTCCCTTCTGTAAACATACAATGTTTTCATCCACCTTCAGGCCCTCTGGCCACTTTGGGTTCACATTAGGCTCAAAGAGGACGTTCTGGTCTGCTTGGAGGGGCCCTGCTCTAACACCACACTTAACAATCTTTGTCTGGCCCGCCGGAATAGTCATGCTTTCTCGGCCCACTTTAACCATCCCCTCACCTTCCATATCATCTTGGCTGTTTATCAGCTTCACGAGGACTTCAGCCTTCTTGTAGTCAACCGCGAACGCAATGCTTAGTGCCTTTGTGATTACACTTGATGGCTGTCCAGCTCCAGACTCTAACAGGTGTTCAATTACATTGTAACCGATGATCGGTTCTTCTGCGGTGCCCTGGTGTGTGGTTACTAGTATTGGCACAGTGAGTTCCATTGGTGGAGTCTGAGTGGTGCTATTCGGTGCTAACTGGACAGTCACTTCCACCCATCCAGAGAAAGGAATGGTTGTCTGGTTTGCTGCTTTACCAGTCAGGGTGCCAGGGCCAAGGATCTCTTCTGTGCTTCTCACCTTGGTGTGTGGGAGATGTTTTCTCCTCCATTCTTCACTGATTAGGCAGACCTGCGACCCGGTATCCCACAATGCCTGTGTGGCTACACCATCAATGTAACAGTTTATCATGTATTTCTTTCCAATTAGGTTCAGCAGCTGTGACTGGCGTTTTGAGGAGATATGACTCACTGTGGGTGCTTGCTGTTCCCGCCCTGCCTCGTCTCGCTGTCGGGCAGACACTCTGGCTTCTAGTAGCTGAATACTGTCGTCGATGAGCTTGCTGGTGACAGTACAGCTAGACGTGTCTACCTGCTCCGATTTTTCAGGCCTCTGAGCTCTACACCCTCTTGAAAGATGGCCACTCTGTCCGCATTTGAAACAGTGGTTGCACTGGTCGCCCCTTTCACTGTCTTGACAGGCTTTGCATCCGCGCTTCCTCACAGGCTGCTGCTGACGAGAAGGTCTTTGGCCAGAGGAGTGGTTCATGGCTTTTCTCATCTGTTCCATTTCTCCTTTCAGCTGTTGGATTATCTCGTAGAACGCAGACTCCTTTTGGTTCCCTGCCTGTGTCTTAAGGGCTTTCACACTCGCGGATGTTGATGGTGACGACTCCTGACCCCCGACCACTGCAGCTTCCGCTCCTAGATACTGATGTGCCTCAGCTCGCACTTCCCGCACTCTGGTTTCCTTACTGTGGGAGCTCTTCTTGAATTTCCGCTGTCTCTCTGACTCGAAACTTGCGGCCTCTATCATCTTAACAATGAGAACATCATCAGTAGTTGCTTGATCATCGAGATAGCTCTTGAGCTGATATTTTACCTGGTCACTCACTAGCCCAGTTCCCACAGCTCTTAGGAACTTCTTCTGTATCAGTTCAGGGCTGTATTGTTCATGTAAGCTTGCCAATTCAGCAGCATCCTTGTTAGTACTGTCTGCACCTGCACCAGTATGTGACTCCGCCCCTCTCTGCTTCATTTCACTAGAGAGGTCCACTAGTCTGGACAGAAACTGACGTGCTACCTCTTCATCCTCCTTCTCAATTGCTTCATCCACAGTTTCACTAATAAGTCTGATCAGCGCATGCCTCTTTGTCTGGTTTTCAGTGGGGACTTTAGCAATAACACACACCTCTTTTAACTGGTCCAGCCCTAACTGCAGGAGGGTCTCACTCAGCCTGTCTTGCAGTTGCTCAAGCTCCAGTTCCATTGTTGGTCACGTGTTCTCACTCCGCTCCCCACTTCTTCTCCTGACAATGGTGGCAATGGCGCTGATCCCGGGTTTCGGCACCAATATTTGTAGCACACTTGATAAGAATGACACTTACAAGGGCTGGTGTTTTTGTTGTTTTACTCCATCTGTCAAATAGACATTACAGAGGACACGTTTTCAGAGCATGGCTCACTATACGAACGGCAACACTCATCTCCAATTTGTACACAATAAGAGCACCAAATATATTCTTCCATAAATTCACATTAGTCTAGCCTACCGCGAGCAAAGCTAAACAGTATATAACGTTACGGAACATGGGGGGATCAAAATAGCAACACACATAGGCCTACCTTCATATTTACACAGTGTGGAGACACTAAATGAGTGGTCAATGAAGGTAAGTATATAAAATAAAAAATAGATGGGGGGCTACTAAATCCCAAGTACCCCACACATGCTTGAATGATGGTACATTTTGCTTGGTTGGTGATCTTGTGATTTTTAAAATCAACTGTGAACATCAAAGCCCACCTGCCACTTGTGAATGTGAGAAACATTGCTGCATATTAGTTGAGATGCTCAAAACAAACAGGAGACCAGTGTGTAATGCTGCCCAAGTTGGGGCAGAGAGTCGTTTCATCCATGTAGTTGAGAAGACTGGCAATGTCTGTGCAATCTGGCCATATATGGTGAAAAAGAAATGTGTTCTTGTTGAAACTGATCAATTGTATATCATGCAATTGCCAAATGTGCATGAACGTGACTAGCAACTCGTGTATGTGAGATGCATAGTATCTTAAAGGGGCCCACACAACCTAAATTCACTTACATGTAGTAGCCTTCTTCATTTGCACATAGCAAAAGCTGCGATTATTTCACACTACTATGAAATGCAGGAACAGCGTTTATGACCGACAGTCTTGCTAACCAATCAGAATCACGTTGCTACGTGTATGAATCATTGCTCTCCAATCAAAAGTGGTTGCAACAGCTCGCGCGGGCAAGGAGACAGCCAGAAACACATGGCTACTTGTCATTCACGCGACTCGTTCACGTCGCTTAACAAGAAATGCAAGAGCATTCAAGTTGTCAAATTGGTTCCCAAGCAGCACTTCCATCATTTGTAAATATTTCGTATTTGAGAGACGAGGGACAGAAGGTGTCTCTCGGAAAACGGTTCTATACTAGATCTGCCGAACCCAAACTGCTAAGTCGCGAGCAACACAAGAAACCTACATGAAGATCTTCTTATGGTGACCAAAGGACATTACATAACACATTTTTTAGGCTAAAACTACAGATTTGAGGTATGTTAATTTGGGATGTGTGGGGCCCTTTAATTAAGATGCACAGAATAAAGAGTAGTTGACCATATTAGGCTAGAGCATAAAACACTGCTCTAATTGAAGCAGCAGATATGTGTACTTGTTTAATCTGATCAATTGCACACTGCAAATGTAATGACTTTCTCCACTTGAAATGTGACTCGACTTGTCCCACTTTGAATGGATTTTTGTAAGTCACTTTGATTAAGTTCCTGCCGAAGGACTATGTAAACTGAACGTGAATTGAATGGTCAATAATGCTCAATAAAAACGTAAAAAGAGGAACCATTTGTATCTGTTTTTAAAATGTTACATGCATGAAATAGTTGGATAGTTTGCCTGCATGCATGCAACTAGGATACAGCACACTTGTACTTTTATGTATTGTATACTTTAGTTAAGTAATATCCATGATGGTAGTAAATTTGGTTTGTAAATAGTATACAAGTACTTTAGCACAGATCTTGCATGACCACAGATGCCTAAACTCACTTACAAATGTAGTAGTCTTTTTCATTTTTGTCTTTGTCGATCTTTAAGCCACCAGATTTTCAGAGCTAAAAAATCCCAGCTTCAGTACGATTTCCAGGCTGAGATAAATGCCCCATCTCCTTGGCTCCATTCTATTTTCTGTCTCAGTGTGATGTCATCATGGGACCACAGAACTTAAAACTAGCTAATCACAGGTATAACAATCTGATTTTTTAAAATCTACCAACTTGAAAACATAGGGTCACATGTTTAAGGCCCGTCTGCAGCAGAAGTCTTTCCCCTTATTAATGCTCATAAAATCAGGACGGTTGAATTTAAGGTCAGAAAATGGGGTAAAGAAATGGTCGAAACAGGACCAAAAAATGTCTGTTCTGACGAAAGGACATAAGAAAACACATTTTTTAGGCAAGAACAACATATTTGGTGTGTTACTTTGGCATATTTGGTCCCCTTTAAGATTCTCAGATATTTCCTTATGGGAAATGGCTAATGGTTTGTAAGATTTTTTTCAGCAGGGAGGGCTGATTTACTGAAAGTACTGGCTTAGGTTTATACACTTATTTATAAATTATAGCTATACTTAAAGTATACTTCGACTTATTCTGTGTCAGTTTATAATAGGCCAAGTATACATTAGTTATACTTTTAGTATACTTTGGTTTAAGTATACTCCTGAATAGTAAATTCAAAGTTAACTTAAAGTATACTTACACAAGTATAAGATTATAACAAGTATACTTTGGTTTAAGTATACTCATGAATAGTTAATTTAAAGTATACTTATACAAGTATAAGATTATGAAAAGTATACTTAAAGTATACTTAGTTTATAAAAAGTATACTATAAGTATCATACTTTTTGGTAAGGGTTGGGATCCCGCAGGAGGAGCTGGAGGGTGTTCCTGGGGAGAGGGACAGTCTGGAGTGCCCTACTTCGCTTGCTGCCACTGCGACCCGACCCTGGAGAACCGGCTGACAATGAATGACTATTCATTCATTCATCTTCATTTGAATTCACCTGAAGTCATTCATTTCATTTGAACAAATTCATTTGAATGAATTCAAATATGTGAACATTCGAATATCACTTTAATAGTCAAAGGCTCCCAATCTTGCCTTTCTAAAGTGGTATCCCAATTACATCTAATGGAGCGACAGTTGAATTTTTTTAATAACTGTAGAAAGCCTTTCAGTAGCAATTTTAAAGAGAAAAGGAGAAATGGGACAACCCTGTTTTAAACGTCGCGTTTGGTTGTAAATCGGGGTGATAATGAGCCTTGTAAAGTGATTGAACTATTTATTTATATATAGAGATTCTATAATATTTTGAAATTTACCACTCTTATTGCTGCGGAGACGGCATTCTCCACCTTCTATCTAAATTTCTTTGCTTTTGGTTTCTGGTGGGAACTTTGTCGGCGTGAAAGGGTCTTTCGTTTCGCGATGGAAATTTCCATTATTGCATAATCAACTGCCATGATTATGCGGTCATGGCATAATGCGCAGATATGGCACAAATAACTGAAATAGAGTTTAAGACTTTTTTCACAAATAACTGAAAAAAATTGTCTTCGCGGCGCAATTATTTTTTCAGTATTTAAGTTTTTATACTCGAGAACGCATAAAAGTTCCAAAACGACCAAATAATGATAACTAGATGTTGTAAAATATATTGGAAAAGTGGGTCACGCCGACAGAGTTTAAGGCATAGACTGTATGTTGTACCCGGTACGCGTTTCGCGATGGAAATTTCCATTTCCGCATAAACATGGCAGTCAGAAATTTCCTTGCAGCGGGCTGAAATGTTAGTAATATTTGTCTTCATGGCGCTATTTTAGCTCGTTTTGTGGAATCCATCGTATTTGGGTCACAGACGCTAAAAGTTTGTTTGTTTGTGTTTAGCGCCAGCAAATTGCGCGTTACTGCTGAGTCACATCGTGATATGGTCAGTGATTCAAGTGGGCCGGAGGTACCCGGATCCCGACACCGGCACTTCCCCTCCTCCCCCAAGTCAACCGGAGCTGAGATCCGGCACTCTGTAGACAGGAGTAATTTCAACCTTTTTGTCACAGTAAAATTTAAAACAAAAAACATGATGCAGCCAATTCACAAGCATTACAAAATAAATCGCAAATAAAGTTGTTCTTCTATTTTTATACTACTTAACTGTTTCTAAAAGTTTGAATGATATCGCGTCCTCACGTGACCCGCACCTGCCTGCTGTCTGGCTTCACCAGACTTGACATCAAAAGAGACTGGCTTCACATTCACGGGTCAGGGTCAGTTCACCGCACCAGACAGACAAGACTCGAGAGAGC
Organism: Lampris incognitus; assembly: GCF_029633865.1. Classification (NCBI taxonomy): domain Eukaryota; kingdom Metazoa; phylum Chordata; class Actinopteri; order Lampriformes; family Lampridae; genus Lampris; species Lampris incognitus. Next base: position 107,548,041 of record NC_079212.1, on the reverse strand, counting down.
GTCAACCTGCTACCTGCACTATTATCTTGGTTTGGGGGGCATAAAGAGTGAGTATCTTCAGTGTATTTCCAATAGTTTTGTCTAGCTCTGCTGTGGTTTTCATTCAAGCAACTAACATTAGCGAACGTACCGTTAGCTAGCTAGCTAACTAGCTATCTTCCACCCGGTAACGTTGCTAGCTAGTTGCTGACTGGTTGTTTGAATGCTGCTAGGCAAGCTAACTATCGGTAGCGTCTGGTAACGTTACCGGTAGCTAGCTAGTTATGTTTGTCCAACCTTAGCTCTGGCCATGCAATATTTTCATTCAAATAACTAACTAGCTAGCAAACGTTAGCTATCGGTAGCTATTATTAGCTAACAATGCTAACGTCGGGACTACTGGACCAGTGGTTAGCTAGCCTAACGTTAGCTACCTAGCACTTTTGCCCACCTCTCTAATACAGAGATCCCCCACTCACCAAATCCCACTTTAACCCCTGGATATGGTCATCCTAATTTTCTGATATCGGCCGTTTTTGAACCTCTCTCAGTGAGACGGCACAAATCGCACAGGCTTTAGGAATAAATTAAAGTAAAAATTAAAGTAAAGTTGATTTTGTAAAGATACAACTACCTACTGGATTTAATATAATGGCAAAAAAACCTGAGCCACCAGGAGGAAAAGGGAAAAAAAAACAGAAACAGGGCAACTTTGTTTCACTCCTCACTTTAGAGAAAATATTTGAGTTGTCCCATGTTTTAGCTTGACTGAGTTATTATCGTTAATGTAATGTCCGTAGACGCCTTGTCTTACGGACAAGGATTACGGATACGGATTTCTCACCCCCTATGTGTCCTAGGTCACATAGGGGGTGATGCATGCTACCGACACGCTCAAGAGACATTGTACTGGCCCAACATGCAGTCAGAGATAAAGGACTTTGTAAGCAGCTGCTCGACCTGCAATGTGTACGCCCACAATCAGCAAAAGGAGACCATGCTCTCTCACGAAGTACCAACCAGGCCATGGCAGGTCTTGAGCATGGACCTATTCAGCTTCAGACAGAAAGACTATCTCCTAATAGTCGACCACTATTCCGATTTTGGGGAGATTGAGCTTCTACCCGACATGTCTGCAGAGACAGTCATCAAGCGATGTAAGGCACAGTTCGCCCGACATGGTCAGCCAGAGAAGGTTATTACAGACAACGGCCCTCAGTTCACAGCTCAGTTCACACGGTTCGCTTCTGAGTGGGAATTTGAGCACGTGACCTCCTCTCCCAGACACCCGAAAGCGAATGGCAAGGCCGAGTCGGCCGTGAAGATTGTAAAAAATCTTCTGCGTAAGGCCGCGCATGATGGTGAAGACCCCTGGAAAGCCGTGCTTCACTGGAGGAATACACCTACGGAAAACATGGGCAGCAGCCCAGCACAACGCCTCATGTCCCGCCGGTTGAAGACGTCCATCCCAGCGGCAAGCAAGCTCCTGGAACCAGCTGTTGTCGTGGGCGTCACTGAAAAGCTGCGCCACAGGAAGCAACTCGCCAAATCTTTCTATGACAGATCTGCCCGTGAATTGCCGGCACTTGAAATTGGGGAAGTCGTACGGATGAAGCCCCTGCCAGGTGATAACACTGGCCGCTGGAGAGTCGGAACTTGTCTCCGCAGGGTTGCGCCGAGGTCTTATCTTGTGGACATTGATGGCTCCCTGTACCGTCGTAACAGGATCGATCTCAGAGTGGCAGAGCCAGCTGCACGAGCCGCGCACGATCCTGTTGAACCCGCTGCGGCACACACACCGGACGGGGATCCAGCTACAGAAACTGTCATTGAGACCCCTCAGGCTGTGTTCGAGCCGAGCCCCATCAGGTCCATGCCCAAGGCGCCATCTACTCCTGTTGGCGCTCCGCGTTCGGATGGACACACTTACACAAGGGTTGGACGGCTGTCTAAACCTCCACTGAAACTCACTATGTAATCTGAATAATGTTGATGGTTGCTATGTGGGAGAGAGGGGGAAAAGAGGGGAAATGTTATCATACGCTACTGTGGTTATTACACTGGTATGGGATATGAAGAGATTTACTGCTGTTACACTGTTATTGGCTGTTCGTATATGAAAGTAATTTTATTTTGCACTAACTTCATGTGTATGTGTTTATACTTGGAAAAGGAGGATGTTACGGGTCTAGATAGATCGATGCCATCGGCTATCCACTAGTTTACCTTAGATACACATGACCCGCGCTCAGGAACATGTTACATCACTTTGAATATAATATAGCAACTCGTGTGTGTGTCATTCTTTATAAGATAGCCTACTGAAACAATCTCCACTGCCTCTGGACGACTCAGCAGACAGCTGCCTCTCCCCTTGATCACATACACTGGAAAGGAGTATTGTTTCTCCTTGTAGTTGGTTGTGGCTTGAAACTGTCCTATGCAGCTGATGTTTCCACCTGGGCTTATGAAGCATGTGTCAGGAGGTCCCAGTTTTATGTTTGGCTTCAGCTTTTTAAATGTCCCTTGGTTGATAACAGTAGCGTCAGCCCCCGTGTCAATTTTAAAGGTTATTGGTACATCACTTATTGTTAAACTAACAGTCCAATCCTCTTGACTGCTCTCTTTGCCAACTTCTCCCAGAAAGTACAGCTGTTTAACCTCTTCAGTGGCTTCTCTCACCACTTTAGAGTGACATACACGCTCCCAATGTCCCTTTTTATGACACTTGTTGCACTTACTGTTCATTGCAGGACACTTCCGCTCATCGGTGTGCTGCGTCTTGCCGCACCTCCCGCATTCATCTACTTTGTTGGTTGCAGGACTGCCGCCACCATGACGCTGTCCGCCCTTTTTCTTTTGGCGTCCGTCCCGCCGTCGGACAACATTGACGTTAGCCAGATGGGCCTCTGGTTGGTTAGCTTGGAGGCTGAGCTGCTTTGTTATTGCCTCCGCCTGGCGCACTTGTTCAATGACTTTCACCAGAGTAAGGTCCGCTGTGAGCTGGAACTGACGGGAGAGCACTTTGTCTTTTATGCCCACTACCAGACGATCTCTGATATGTTCATCCCTCTTGTCCCCAAACTCACAGTGTTCAGACAGCTCATACAATGTCCGGATGTACATCTCCGCTGTTTCTCCTGGCTGCTGGCTATGTTGATAGAAGCACGCCCTCTCATGTATGATGTTACGGCGGGGAATAAAGTAGCCGTCGAACTTTTTCAGTACGATATCATAGTCCACTTTATCACCCTCCGCCGCGAAGTCAAACGAGCTGAATATCTTTTCAGCCTCGCTTCCCATTGCATAAATCAGCGAACTCACTTGAATCTCCCCGTCGTCTTTATCCAGCTTTGTCGCGAGCCTGAAGCACGAAAACCGTTGTTTCCACTCCGGCCATTCAACGGAGCAGTCAAACTTGAATTCACTCGGCGTATTAAACTTCGGCATGACCGCTCATGTTCAGATACACAGACTATTCTGACACCATGTAATGTCCGTAGACGCCTTGTCTTACTGACATAAGAATAATTCAAGAATGAGCCGACTTCGTAGGTTCTTAACTGTGTAGCTTTTACTAGCGTTCGTTCAACATACAACCTTCATAACATCCGCGTCTAACTTCCTGTATACGTCACACGCACTGCACGTACACCCGTGAGTAGGTCAAGTTAAACACGTGACAGGACCTTCAAAATAATAACCATCTTTCATTCATAACAGTTGACACAGAGAATTTTCATAGCATTACAAAAATATGCCCCAAAACCAAAGCTTTCTAGACAATAAACAAATCAAAGGATGTTTTATGCAGTTAAATGCTTTGCAGAAGTCCTGGAAAAATATGAAACTTTTGTCTACAATTAGATCACAATAGTCTATGACCAATCCAATATTATTGTTAATGTCTACCACTCATAAATCTAGATTGATTTTCATCAATTATTGAGTTTGAGACCTGCTTGAATCTTTTAGCTAAAATAATAGCAAACACTTTATAATCATTGTTGAGTGAAGTTATTGGTCTCCAATTGTCCAGCGGGAGCAGATCTTTCTTTGGTTTGGGGATTAAACATATTGCTCCTTGTCTCATTGTAGTGGGAAGAGAGGAATTCTGGATACTTTCTGAATATACCTTATAAAGAAATGGTGGGAGTAAATCAGAGAATAATTTGCAAAATTCAGCAGTGATACCATCATTACCAGGTGATTTTTTTTTTGAGTGAAAGGATGCCCTCCTCAATTTCACCTTCTGATATTGGAGTTTCACATGAGAACCAGTCCTCCTTGCTTATAGGATCAAATTCATCAAGATGTTGACTTAACAAAGTGAAGTTACTTTTATTGAACTTTGATCAGAATAGATTGGAATAGTAATCATAAAAAAATTACATATTTCATCTGTATTACCAGCAAAAGACTCATTAATATTTAGCTGTAACAAAATATTTTATTTTCCTCTTTTCTTTTCTAATTAAAAACAATAAAGTTGACATTTTCTCTCCATGTTCCAGCCATTTCAACCTGGATCTTACAAAGGCCCCCTCAGCACTCTCTATACAAGTTATCTGCAACTCTGCAAGCCTAACAACGTGTTTATCATTCACTTCCTCTGGTGGCAAATTACCGAGGGAAGCAATTTCAGAACCCACCTTCTTCTCCATTGCGTGTCGGCCTTTGGCATAATCACTTCCATATTGCCTTGAATATTTACCACTTTCATATTTTAGGAGCTCCCAATTACAACCAAACAATCCCTCAGCTTGTGCTTTATTCCAATAAAAAGCTAATAATCCACTCCAATTCTATTGTAACAATAGCATGTTTTAGCGAAGTTTTCCAAAAAGAGATACTACCATTATCAGACACAAGTCTGACATTAATGTAGATGGCTTTGTGGTCTGTAAGTGGAGTTGCCATCACCATGACTGTATACAAATTCTTAGGCAAGTTTTTAGAAACAAGCCAGCAATCTATGTGTGATATTCTAGACTCGAGCCACCGCTGTTGCTCCAAGTAAAACCTCTGTCACTTTTAAATTCCTCTCCCCATGTATCTACAATATCAGTTCTATTCATGCACAGCATTAAAGAGGAATTTTAATTAGAACTTTGACATGGGGGCCACCTTTCAACAGCTTTGTCTAAAACAACATTAAAGTCCCCTCCTACTAGCAAGTAAGCACCTGGACATTAGATAGCCACTGTTTAAGCTTGCATTCTAGGACCATTAGTGGGACATCATCATACCCTATTCATACCCATACTATATTTGTTATGATAAGGGTAGTACTGAAGCAGATTAAGACTTGGCAGATGTAATGACCCACACTCACAGTGCAAAATAACACCATCATAATTATTTTTCAAAGATGAGACCCCTGTGGATCTTTCTGTTCCATGAGATAACCATGTATCATTGCCCCATTGTGATCTCCAAAAACTTGAATCAAGGAAAAGAATGAAACTCTTGAACAAAAATTCAAATCAGTTTTGAAACTTTTTGTAAACAAAAATAAGGCCTTGCGTTTAACATTATCTCTATCCCTGACATTCAAAGATAGGCGCAGAGGGATAGCAGGTGCTTTGACACATGACTGTAAGTAAATAACTACTGCCCGACTTAGAACAGGGGAGGGGACAACACAACCAATAATAAGATTTCCAAATGGTTTACCAACGGCTGAGATGGGACACAGGGGTGCTGGTTTGATGCTTTGATTTGGTTTACCCATCAATTGACAAGTGTGACATGTTTTCACATGAGTGGCAACATCCTTCTTCACACGAGCCCAAAAAAAATAAAATCTCAGGATATGGCTGTAATTTTTTCTCACCCCCAAATGTCCCGACCTATCATGAGAGAGTTCCAACACCAATTTGTGAAATATCTCAGGGACTACAATTTGCACAATACCAGCACCAACAAAACTTTTCCCATGAGGCACCCATTTCCTCACCAACAGCCTATTCTGGAAGAACTAACCATGCGTAAGGCTGGACCCCACACCCACAGTACAGCCACTGTCAAGGAGCTCCTTCAAGGTGGGATCCGCCTGCTGTGCAATAGCCATGTCCTCTAAGGAAACAGAAAAAGGCAAGTCAGACAGATCTGGAAAGGATAACAATGACATTGTGCTGTCCTCTTTTTAACCACTTAGCTCAAGCTGTGGATCAGGTATAACGCGGCTCATAGCGCATGTCACAGGACTGTGAGCTTCAGGTGTTTCTGCGTCTGGGTTCTTTAAACACTAAGGTAATGAAATGCCCACGTGAAGGCAACCAGTATCTGGCAACCCCCCCAGCAGCTACGGAGTGTCACTGACACAACTGCTACAAACCACATCCACACCACATCATATATACTATATCCACATATATATATATATATATATATATTTTATATATTTATATACCACATATATATATATCGACATGCCCAAAAGGAGACACACCAAGTGAGAGGTCCGAAATGTAATTACACACAGGCGTAATTACATTTCCCTGTCCTCTGCATCTTCCTCTGTTACACCAGCCACCTGCATGTCCTTCCTCACCACATCCATAAACCTCCTCTTTGGCCTTCCTCTTTTCCTCTTCCCTGGCAACACCATAATCAGTATCCTTCTCAATATACCCAGCATCTGTCCTCCACACATGTCCAAGCCATCCCCATCCTGCCTGTCTTGCTTTGACTCCAAACCGTCCAACCTGAATCTGTCCATCTAATATAATTGTTCCTAATCCTGTCCTTCTTGGTCACTCCCAATGAAAATCTTAGCATCTTCAACTCTGCCACTTCCAGCTTTTCGTCAGTGCCACTATCTCCAAACCATATAACATATCTGGTCTCACGATATCTCATAGCTTGTAAACCTTCCCTTTAACTCTTGCTGGTACCCTTCTGTCACAAATCACTCCTCTCCACTCACTCCACCCTGGCTACACTCTCTTCTTCACCTCTCTTCTGCATTCCCCATTACTTTGGACAGTTGACCCCAAGTATTTAAACTCATACACCTTCGTCATCTATACTCCTTGCATCCTCTCCATTTTCCTCCCTCTCATTCATGCATAAGTATTCCGTCTTGCTCCAACTGACTTTCATTCTTCTTTTCTCCAGTGCATATTTCCACCTCTCCAGGCTCTCCTCATCCTGCACCGTACTCTCGCTACAGATCACAATGTCATCCGCAAACATCATAGCCCACAGAGACTCCTGATCTCGTCCGTCAACCTACCCATCACCAGTACAGACAAGAAAGGGCTCAGAGCCGATTCTTGATGTATTCCCACCCTCCAAAGTGAACCCATCTGTCATTCCAACCTCACACCTCACCATTGTCACACTTCCCTCATGCATATCCTCCCCCCCAGCAAACATGCCTCTTTGGGGCCCATGTGGGGCCACTGCGGGCAGGAACAGATGGCCCACTGTGGGCAGCTCACTGTTGGCCCCGTTACCGGCATGAAATGTGGGGCACGTGTGGGCACCACATTAAAGGCTCCTGGTGGGGCCCCAGTGGGCAGCCCACACTCTGAACTGAGTGTGGGCTGCCCACACTAAGCAGAATGGGCCCTCAGTGGGACCCATTGTGGGCCCGCAGCATGCCCATTGTATGCCCACACTTTGGGCTGAGAGCAGTGGTCCCACACAGGCCCATCGTGCCCCATGTGTACTTGGTATGGTAGTGACATTTATTGACAGCCAGCTCAAACAAAAAAATTAAGAAAATATAAATTATATGAAGAAAGAATTTATTGAAAATTGGAAACAATTGGAATTGAAAAACAAAACTATATACCAAATTAAATGCTTTTATAAAACAGAACAACAAACATAGAACCACATTTGAACACAATAAGAACATTAAATCTAAAAAAAAAAAAAAACATTGAATCTATTTATTTTTTGCTCCTTCTGCTCCTTCCCCTGTCTCTATCCCTGGCATTTCTGAGCCACATTTTGATGGCAGCTTCCACCTCGGATGCTGTGGCCCGGCTGCTTTTTGTCACAGCATCTGAAGAAAACAACAATTGAAATGTAAGTGCACAGTATGAGTTAGCCATAGGTGGAGCATTTAATCTAGCCTGGGATTCCATTCACCTGTTGGGGTAGAGGCAAATCTCGAACAGAGATGTCTCGAAACCTGGGGGCATCTGTATGTGACCGTGTTTTTTTATTTAGGTAAACTGACACTTCGATTGTTCCGTGGACTCAGGCGGGGCAAAATTCAAAGGTCAAAACTGCTGTGAGCCCCACATGGGCTAACCCACAGGGGGCCTATATGAGCTTACTGTGGGCAAGACCACAGTGGGTTGCCCACAGAAAACCCTCATGGGGGCCTCAAAGGGCAAAACTGCTGTGGGCCCAGCATGGGCTGACCCACATGGGCCCCATATGGGCTTACTGTGGGCAAGAGCACAGTTGGGCTTGCATGGGCATGGGCTAACCACATGGGGCCCATGTGAGATTAGTGCGGGTTTCCCCCTGCCCACATTGCCCCACAGTAAACCCACACCTACCCACAGTGGGCCCGCACGGGCATGTTTGCTGGGAAAACAAGCCTCATCCTTCTAAACCCGAACATAACGTGGTACCAGGAGTAAATTGATCAAGACTACATGGATTTGAAACCACTGGACAGTCTGAAACTAACGGGATGCCAATGAGAAGTGGCGCACCTTCAAACAGCAGTTCAAACCTGTACGTCGCGGTCATGGGACTGGTGACGAAGCCAGATGCTAGGAAGGTAGCGGTACTGCTAACAATAGCGGGGCCACAGGCCATAGAAATATTTAACACGTTCTTGTTTGACAACCTGAGTGATAGTGAAAAGTTGGATGTCGTGAAAAGTTTGATGTAGTTGGATTTAGTGGTAAATTTGACCCTTACTGTTCTCCAAAGAAGAACGAGACGTACGAGAGATATGTGTTTCGGTCTCTACACAGCATCAGTATGAGCCCTTTGATCGCTTTCTAGTGGACTTGCGGCTAAAAGCTCAGTCATGCATCTTTGCGACGCTGAAAGACTCCATGATCAGAGACCAGATCGTTTTTGGCGTGGAGGACAAAAAGGTCAGAGAAAAGCTACTACGGGAAACAGAGCTGATGCTGGAGGCAGTCATCAAGATCTGCCAGGCGAGTGAGCTGTCCCAAAAGCAAGTGGAAACGTTCAGCAAGATGGAGGCAGGCACTACTGCGCACGTGGGCGACAGTGCAGCGGCGGTTGGTGCGGTGTCGTGTCAGAGGAAACGGCGCACACAGACCCGGCCTGCACAGCGGACGGAGGACGTGATGGATGGTCGCATGCAAGTGCCGAGCTCGCGGCACAAGCCAAGACAGTGCCCAGCCTTTGGTAAGCATTGCTCAAATTGTCAAGGGATGAACCACTTTACTAAACAGTGCTTCTCTAAAAGGAAAGAGGGGAAGAAAGGAAGCTATGTAAACTTAGTGGAGGATCCTGACCTCAGTGACACGTTTTTGTTGGTGTTGAGAATTGCGTCAATGAACCAAAAAATAAGCCAGAAAAATTAAAAGGCACTAGAGAAGATAAATGGATAGCACCACTGCTAATTAATGGGACTATAGTCACTATGAGATTAGACACTGGCGCAAAAGCAAATCTCATAAGCATGTCGGATATCAAAGAAATGCGTCCCCGCGCTTCAGCATATCAGCTCCCTCACGCCTCTGGGCGCACGCACTTCCGATGACCTCATGGTCTCATCATCCCACTTCTGACACCAATGCTGCGAATTAAGGGGGCAGCCCGTGATACCAATGCAGCGAACTCAAGGGGGCAGCCGAGAACCGGTGCAGGAGACAAGGGGTCGCGTCCCGGCTCTGGCGGTTCCCGTACTACCCCCTCCCCCCAATTCACTGCACTGGTGTCAGAAGTGGGATGTTGAGACCGTGAGGTCATCGGAAGCACGTGCGCCCAGAGGCGTGAGGGAGCTGATATGCTGAAGCACGGGGACGTGCTTCCTGAAGGAGGAGGGGGGGTGTAACATACACAGATAAATAGACTCGCTAGGCCTTAGCTAACGGGTCGGGAACTTTAGTTGATTGGATAACGTTGTCGCCCGCGGTGCAGGAGAACTGGGTTCGTGTCCTGGCTGTGGCGGTACCCGAGTGTCCCCCCCTGATTTCGTTCCATTATTATTGTTTTTTAAATAAGCCTACTGTTTCAATGTTAGTTTTTATTATTTATTTTTCAAATGTTTATTTATCTGACAAATGAGTGCTTTATATATGTTGTACGCAATCTGATCCGATGCATTATCATAATACAAAATAGGCCTAACTCACGCAACGTTCCCTACAAATAGCCAGGTTATAGGGAGTTCTCTATCCAACCCGCCCAGCAGTTGGCGTTAGTATACAAATTCTATTAATGCTAATATACCAATGTACTACAATGCCTTTAGTTAAAATGAAAGTACTTACTAAACAAACGTTAAATATGCCGTGATTTAACATAGTTTGTTTGCACCCCTCACCCCCCATTAGAGGTTTATTTCCAATTCCTGCACACGCCCCTGCTTGACAGAGACGCTTACGCCACAGTGAAATCCCATTGTTTGGTTGGTTGGGGGGCGGTGATGCTACTGTCTGTATTGGAATCAGTGTATTGGTTTATTTTGTATTGTCTTCACTGTGATGGACTGGCGGCCTGTCCAGGGTGTCTCCCCACTTGCCGCCCAATGACTGCTGGGATAGGCTCCAGCATCCCGTGACCCCGATTGGGATAAACGGCTTGGATAATGGATGAATGGATGGTCTTTAGTCCCACCTAGTGGTGATGGCAAATAGCACCACTGCAGAGGAAGTGAGCTAATGGTAAATATTTAGAATAACGGGAAGTAGTGTTCGGGAACTTCCTTTTTCTCCACGGGCTCACAGAGGGAACATTGCAGTATACAGTCCTCGTAATCCTTTGCCTTAAAGTCCACAAAACGGCTTAATCCGTAAGTCATCTACAATTTACAGTTATATCAACATGTTTATGTTACTATTTCTTGGGTTTGAGTGCAGTTGTTCTGACAATATTTAGTTTATTTTCAACTACATATATATCATGTATTAGTGATTGGTAGTTAAATCATTGGCGCTTGTGTAAATGATATTTACAGTTCTATTTTCATCTTCTGTTACTTACATTGACACAACTTCCTTTAAGCACGTGATCACATTGGTTTATGTCAGTAATATTTTCTCTACTGGTGTACTAGAGATATTATTTAGTACTTAAAAGGTACTAAATAACATCCCTAGTTTTTGTTTGTGTTCTGTATTTTTTTTCACTGTTTTACAAATGACATATTTTCTTCCTTTAAATTCTGTCCAACACACCAACCTCTATGTGCCTTGGACGATGCAATGCTGGAGAATATAATGTTAAGCTAGCTATATAGCTGAAAATATGTTGCCTGCAACAAATTGTAGTGAGGACAACACACTGTCAGAGAGACTGTATGTACTGTGGACATTTAGCTACTGTCTGTGTTTCTGCGCTCCTTCTATCCCCCGCAAATTTCCCCATCTGTTACTGTCGTGAACATACACCCTAAGCTAGTTAACGCAAAGAAAGCAGTGACAACTATTCACAGGGTTACACAATAGCTACTAGCCCTCTCTCCTGATGCCACTTGTCTCATCCCTGGTGATTTCAGTCATTGTAACCTGAAATCAATGAGCAACTTTTAACAGTATATTTCTTGCCCTATCAGAATGACCAAAACTGTCAACATATGTTATAGTGCAGTTAAGTATTTAGCTTTGCCTCCTCTCAATTCCTCCAATCACAACACTATCCTTCAACACTATCCTTGTAAGTTGGGATGGGAAGGATAGCTTATCCCAACTTACAAGCAACTTCTTAAAAGGGGTAAAATAGCCACCAGAGAAGTGGACATATGGACTGGAAGTGCTGTTGAGGAACTTAAACGAGCCCTTGAAAACCTAGACTGGAATGCTTTTAATAATTCTGCTACTGATTTTGATGAGCCGGCTGAGGTGATAGCCTCCTATATTTTCTGTCTAAAAGACTCAATCATCCAATCTAAATGTGTGAAGGTGTTTCCAAATAATAAACCCTGGTTAAATAAAGCAGATGGGGATAAGGCAGAAGCTAAAACAGAGGCCAGATATGAAATTAAGAGGGTTTAACTCCAATATAATGGAGAATAGAGGATACATTTCATAGCTATGACCTTAAAGAAGTGTGGGATGGCATGAGAGCCATGGCAGGCCAGGACAATAGTGTAATGGTAATAGTATAATGGGTCAGTCACCATTGGTGGCTTTGACTCAGAGCTTACAAATACACTGAATGATTTTTATTTATGTTTTATTGAGGAACATGATTTTACAAATGTCTATATGTTTGATATGTTGAGTGACTGTACTGCCACCTCTCAGCCTACAATCAGTGCCAGCTCTGTCAGGTCCATGTTTCATAAATGTAATATTAGTAAGAGCCCTGGACCTGACATGATCACTGGCAAATTTCTTAAAGTTTGTGCAGATCTGTTAGTGTTATTTTTACTGATCTTTTTAACCCATCATGTGTACCCAGCACAAGGTCCCGAAATTGTGGAAGGAGTCTATTGTTTTACCCGTGGACATGAACAAATACCAGAAAGAGCTCAATGACCTTAGGCCGATGCCTCTGACCACACTAGTGATGAAGACTTTTGAGCAGTTGGTCAAACAAATTCTGACTGATAATGTTCAGGGCCTGCTTGACCAGATGTAGTTTGCATACCAGGTTAATAGAGGGGTGGATGATGCTACTACTACTTTATTTAATTATCTGTACAAGCATCTCGAGGGTACAACTCATGCAAGGCTTTCATTTTTAGATTTCTCCTCAGCTTTTAATACAATCTAACCACAGATTTTAGCTAGTAAAATACTCTCCACTGTTTAATCTTGATGCTGGCATGGTGAAATAGGTAATGGAGTTGTTAACATGTAGGCTCCAGGCAGTCAAGGTGACCTATCCCAGAAGCAGTTGTCATCCACAGGCTCACCCCAAGGGTGTGTCCTGTCCCCATTATTGTATATTCTATATACAAATAACTGTAGGGGTAACTACGATGACAGGCATCTGCTAAAGTTTGCAAATGACACTGTTTTAATCAGTCTGCTCCAGGATGGAGAGGTCCATCATGGGCCAATTGTGAAAGACTTTGTTGACTGGTGTGACAGCCACTTCCTGAAGTTAAATGTCCACAAATCTAAAGATATGGCCACCGACTTCAGGAAAATCTCCCACTCAACCTTCCCAGCAATAATAAAAGGCTCACTTGTGAAGATGGTTAAGTGCTACAAGTACCTGGGAACAGTGATTGACAAGAACTTGAACTATGACCTCAGCATATCTTCTTCTTCTACTTCTTTCAGCTTATTCCCTATTTCTCAGGGGTCGCCACAGCAAATTGTACAGTTTTCACTGGTACCCTGTGAGGGCATTGCACCAGTGGTGGCCGTTGTTAACCCAGGCCTCAGCCAATCCTGTATTGAGCCTTGACTGATGCGGTATGGTCTTGTCAAACCGCCAAATGATTTGGCAAAATTTTACATCGATGTCAACATATCTGCAATCTGCAAAAAGGGCCTGCGGAGACTTCACTTTTTGTGCAGACTGACGTGTGTTAAAGAATTCTAATGAAGTAATCCTAGTGGACCACACTATCTGCCTCACTGAATAAGTTTGAGTTAAATCACGTCTGCCTATAATCAGCAATCATAGGATTCATTCATGCTCCTTAGATGCCAGGTTAGAGTTACACACTAATTTTCTGTCATGGTCTGTGGACCCCCTAAAGTAGCCTTGGCTACCCCATGGCCTCCCCATGTATAAAACTCTAGTTCTACCACTGCACACAAGACATTTGGCTACAAACGGAACAGGATATATTGCTTTCATCTCACACATTCCTATTCAGATGATGGGAGAATTAAATAAACTGATTAATAACTAGGGTTTTTTTTGGGAAGGTTTTTTTTTTGCCTATCTTCAAGCAGGACAAGGAGACGTTTAATTAGATTTCGGGTAATTAGAGTAAGACTCTCCACATCCCTCCATGGCTTGTCTCCTGTTCACATCTTAGATTTCCCCCATAAACCACTAATTGACTTTGGCAGTAAATACTTCTTCAGAACAAAAGGAACCTGCACACACAAAAAAAACAAAACACAATTTTAAAAAAAAGTCCCTCTCCCTTTTCAATGAAACCAGTGCACTTGAAACGGTGATGTGGTTCTCAAATAAAAGTACGGCGAGAAATAGAGATAATAATAAAATGCAAATGAAGTCTAAGCAGAGAGATGGTAAACACTTGTGAGGACTCCAGGGTTCAGAGGGGTTGGCTGAGTGATGAATGGATAGAGGCGGTATAGACATTTCTCTGAGCTGTTGCCTAGGAGCCTGACGGTCCACGGTTATGGTCTGTCTGCCATGCCGTCAGAATTTTACTCCAAGCGCCGAGTGTCGGCAGTGATTCTCTCCTCTTTCTCATACTCACTTCTTCGCTGTCTTTCCCTCGCTCTCTTTCACCCCCCCTTCACTCTAAAAGATTTATGAGGGATTCATGTCACTTGCTTTGCCCTGACACCCCCTCGACAGACACAAACACACACACACACACACACACACACACACACACACACACACAATATAGCTGTCCTTCTCTGCCTTTTCTTTCCCGTTCTTGCTCTCTCTCTCTCTCTCTGTGTGTCTCTCTCTCTCTCGCTCTTGCCTTCAAGGATACGTATGATATTCCTATCACTTCAACCATCCTTACCTCCAGTCTCTCTCTCTCATGCTATGTCTGTCTCCCTCTTTTAATCACAAACACTTTCCATCTTGCCCTCTCAAGAGATTCCTATCAGTTATTGCTCTCTCACTTATTCCTGCCTCTTATCTCGCTCACTCTTTCTCTCTCCCTCTCAATCTCCTCTTGCTCATTGTACTCCAAAGATCTAATATTTTATCAGATATGGAACAGTGAAAAGATGGTGCAGGTCCATAGCTGATACTTCTGAGGAAGAAAATAAAATAGACAGGTAAAGCATTGTTTTACACATGACCTCCCCTTATTTCTCTCAATTGCTTTCTTTTGCCTATGTGATTTTCCCATGACTATGTCTCTTACTCTGTCCCTCTCTCCCTTTTTTCCTTTAATTTTCCCTTCTCCACTGTTTGCCTCTGTCCTTCTCTTCATATAATTTTTTTTCTCCCTTTTTGTCTTCATCTACCTTTTCCCTTGTACTCTGCCCCATCCCCTTCTCTCTCTCTCTGCCTGTCTTTCCTATTATTGTTCTCTCCACACTTGACCTCGTCTGTTCATAGGTAGTGGATGTAAGGGCAATGTTATCTTGGCTCACCAGCTCCAGGGCAAGTCCTCTCATCCTGCTCAAGAATGGACTTGTGTAACCGCTCTTTTTTTCTCTCTCTCTCTCTCTCTCTCTCTCTCTCTCTCTCTCTCTCTCTCTCTCTCTCTCTCTCTCTCTCTCTCTCTCTCTCTCTCTCTCTCTCTCTCTCTCTCTCTCTCTCTCTCGTTTCTTTGCCATCTGCTGTCACTATATTTTCCCTTCCTCTCGTTTAGATGTAGTGTTTTCTTGAATATATCTCTATATATCTATGTTTCTAAACTTTTTTCATTTATCTCTGATTCTCAATGTTTTTTTTGTTTTTTTTTGTTCTCTTCTCCTGTCCTTTCTAAATGTACTCATAGCCTGAAACACTCCAGATTATGGAAAATAAGTTGTGAGAAGTAGCTAGCGATCACTTGAATGAACACGGCAAATACAGAATCAATGTGCCACACTGAATTTCAGTCCCACTGTCATAGCATGCATATCACTTTATGCTCTCTTTTAGTGGGGGTAGGGGATCTGTCAGATACCTCATTAGATCCATATCATAGCTTTGAAAAAATATATAGAGAGAGATATTCCCATTTGGGGAAGTCATTCCATTTCATCGAGGCCTAAAATTAATTTTAGATGTCTTTACAAGAGGGAATGTGGCAGGGTGTAGAGGGTGTAAAACTAGAAGAGAAATTATAGGCAGGACTTCACACACACACACAAATGCTTTCATGACCCAGGTGCATGCATATAAGTGTGCATTTGCCAGGCACACTGAACACATGTGCACGTGTGCACACACACACACACACACACACACATCTGTTTTTGGGGAGGAGATTGTCCATGCACATGCGGCAGGATACTCTAGACACTGTAGTTTCATTCATTTAGGAGAGCTCAGCTGTTGATGCAGTCCACAGCGGCCATGGTAACTAAAACCTGATGTAGATGGGCCACGTTCTCAATGGCTAAGGGCACACAGGCATCAGCAGACACCATGGTGCATATGAGCCAATAAGACAACTAAAGTGCAGTGTCAGATGCAATGCATAACTGTTGTGTGAACAATAAGGGATCATTGTCTTAAGTTCATTATTGCAAGTAGTCCTAGTATTGACTCTACATTTTCATTTAAGAAGCTAATGTTACATCATTATATCATTAAATGATATCCATATTGTACATGTTACATTGAATCGGAGACAAGGGACAACCTTGGCGGAGTCCGACACCCACTGAAAACGTGTTTGACTTTGTGCCGAGAATGCAGACACAGCTCTCACTTTGGTTATACAAGGACCGGATGGCTTGTAGAAACTGCCCCGGTACCCCATACTCCCGCAGTGTGCCCCAGGGTACATGGCCATAAGCCTTCTCCAAGTCCACAAAACACATGTAGACTGACTGTTCAAACTCCCATGCCCCCCTCAGAACTTCCGCAAGGGAAAAGAGTTGGTCTGTCGTCCCACAGCCAGGACGGACTCTGCATTGTTCCACCTGGAGCCGAGGTTTGACAAATTGTCTCCAATTCTGTTAGTGATATTCATAGACAGGATCTCAAGGTGCAGCCAAGGTGAGGAGTGTGTCCATTTTGGGAACCTCAACATCGCATCTCTGCACTTTGCAGATGATGTGGGGCAGTTTGCACCTGAGTGTGAAATGGCTGGGATGAGAGTCAAATGATGGATTGCTCCCTCCAGGTTGGGGATGAGTTGTTGCCTCAATTGAAGGAGTTCAAGTATCTCGGGGTCTTGTTCATGAGTGAGGGTAGGCTGGAGCGGGATATTGACAGGTGGATTGGTGCAGCATCAGCAGTAATGCAGACATTGTACTGGACCATTGTGGTGAAGAGGGAGCTGAGCCGGAAAGCAAAGCTCCCAACTTACCATTCAATCTTCGTTCCAATCCTCACCTACGGTCATGAGCTTTGGGTAGTGACCGAAAGGGTGAGATCACAGATACAAGCGGCTGGAATGAGTTTCCTCCGTAGGGTGTCTGGGCTCAGCCTTAGAGATAGGGTGAGGAGCTCGGACATCCGGAGGGAGCTCGGAGTAGAGTCGCTGCTCCTTCGCATCGAAAGGAGCCAGTTGAGGTGGTTCGGGCATCTGATTAGGATGCCTCCTGGGCACCTTCCTTTGGAGGTTTACTGGGCACAGCCAACTGGGAGGAGACCCCAGGTAGACCCAGAACTCGCTGGGCAGACTACATGTCCAATCTGGCCTGGGAATGCCTTGGGATCCTCCAGGAGGAGCTGGAGGGTGTTGCTGGGGAGAGGGACATCTGGAGTGCCCTACTTAGCTTGCTGCCACCGCGACCCAACCTCGGAGAAGCGGCTGATGATGAATGAATGAATGAACATGTTACATTGATACTGTAAAATAGATAAATTTACACTGGTTTAATAGAGCTAAAGTTAGTTGTCTGAATCAGGTTTTTTGTCAAATCAACAAGCCAGAAAAGCAAGCTGACACATCAGAAACACTGAAAGATCTTTATCAAAAGATTGATGTGTTTGAAAAAGTTAAAGGTGATGAAGCATATCTTATTTGCATCTCTGTCAATTGCATTTCTGTGAAATCCTGAAAGTACATGGGTAATAAATATCAAGTGAGTGAATGGGGAGGGGGGGCAATAGAGGTGGAAGTGCAGAAAAAAAATCTATTTTGCACATGTTCTTACCAAAGTTTATTATGTTTAAACTACTTTGAGGAGTTTTGGATTTCTGTTAAAAGTGTCAAATATTTAAGATGGGATAAACACAGAGGATCATTTCTGGGTACTTGGCAAATAAAACCTTTCTTCTATGAGGATCAACTGACCAAATTACAATTGGGCAAATGCCAGAAGGGCCGCCCCACAAAAGGACGCTTGGGCTGCTTTGAATGGGTTATTATGTTAATTAGAATAAATTAATGAGTATATATATGAGAAAAATAAATCTGTTATTGAGGATTTTTATTCAAAATTGTACTTTTTGATCATTGCTAACACAACAAAGCTAGTGGAAATGTGTAGTGATATGAAGATCAGATATGTTGGATTTAGTCACAAGACTTGTGGGGGAAACTTTAACAAACAACACATTACCTTGGAAAGTGTATTATATAATGTCAAGGCAACTGAAGTTGGAGTGGGAAGTGGAGCCTGTGGAATTTCCATAATATTTCTTCACACGCCCAAATTCCAACACTGAAATTGTTTTTCAAGTTTCATCCACATCAGACAGGTGACAAACCATTCTGGAATGCATTTCGTCTCAAAGATGGATCACAGTGCAAATTAGTAAGCTGTCATGATGAGGACCAATTTTCATTTTGTTAGTGTCTGGCGTTTTGTACAAGGACTGAGACAAGTGTCATCATTGACGGGTGTAACAATTGGCAGTACATCGGCAGCTAGATGAGTATGAGAAAACTGTTACTCGTTTTTACTAGTTTCAAATCAAATGTCAGTCCGCCGAGAATGAGTGTGGAAAAGGAGGCAAGTTCCAGAGTGTGTGGTAAATATAACAGGTAAGCTTGCACTTAGCTATCGAGGAAATAAGCCTGCCGCTGAGCACTCACTGACATGTCAATCAATCTTGGAAACTTTTTGGAAACATGCTTTCCAATTGTTCTGTCCTCTTGCATAATTGATGTGAAGAACTGTATTTGAAACTCAACATATGGGGCTGCAAATGTGCAGGGCCAGTACAAGGGCTTCCCTGCATGGCTGTCGAACTCAAGCCAAGTTCATGTGTGGTGCTATCCTCATGTAATCAGCCTGGTTATGGCTTAAACTACAGGTACCTTGATAGCAGCAACATCATTATTTGGTTTGGTTAACAACATATTGTGGCGGACACTAGGGCCTATGCCTCTCACCCAGCAGGGCTGTGAGCTGGGGGTGTGGTTTACGTTCCCGGGCTCTCTGGTGCAAGGTTGTTCCTGTTTCAGTTTGGTTTTGGAGCTGAGGAATAAAGTTCCAACTCACCTTCATCTCCTGTGTTTTTCCTCATCCTGCCACAATATTAGTGTTCTTTTATGACTCACCAGCAAATTAATATTTGGAAAGAAGGCAGCCAGGACTCCCAACCCTGAAGGAATTCACTGATAGTTTAAACAATATTGTCTACAAATGATATTGCAAGACCATTTTTGGATCATTTGCCTAGCCAGATAATGCTTTCTGCATGGACCTTGTTAAAAGAATTGGCCAAGGTTAAGAAAAATCCAAGGTTTAACTCAGCTTTGTATGTAAAAGCGCATGCCTTCGTGGAGTCACCTCTGCAGTTTTACTTTGACTTCACCATTTTCAAAGTACCTCTAAACCAGCGGGATGGATTTCATGGCTGCCCATCATATGGTAGTAGAAACCATGTCTGAGATTTTAACACAGTGAAAAGAAGCCACAGACAATTTTGTGAAATGGGCAAACAGTAGAGCTCAAAGCGAGGAACCACATTGACACTGAAGGGCAGGCTGTGCTGCCAATAAAACATAACGAAAAGAAAAGCATTGCCAGGTGACTCTGCTGATGCAAAGGACACAGCTCCAGTGATGGATGGCCTATAGGATCTAAATCCACAGTGTCACTCTCGATATGGCCTCTGAGTGTATGCAGTGCTGTTTCCTGAGGCACGGAAAACTTTATGCTGATTTTGTATGCCTGGATCCCCAGGTAATTTTCCAAACAAAAGCCAATGGGCGACTCCAAAACACACTTCAGGACATAAGTAAATGCCTGTTTAGATTTGATGAAGCTGCAGCTGTTGAGAATTTACAGTCTGAGTTATCAAACATTGCCACATACTGGGACACTGAAAAATTTTTCACTGAATGAATACACAATCAGACTCCCACAGCTTTTTGCCTCAGAGATGGTGGAATAGGACAGTCAGCCACATGAGCCTGGCTGGAATCGAAGTCCCACATGAACCTGGTTGGCATCGAAGTCCAGACTAGCAAAGAGGTTTACATGGCACAGCATGCCATTTTTTGGGTGAAAAGTGACACACTTTGGGCCTCCATCATCATTCCATATGGCTGAACTTTGAACCGTTAGTTAAATACATAGTTTACGGTTTTACTATTACTCAACAACTAGCAGCAGCAAGTGAAAAGCAAATGTAGTTGATGGTATTTCTAAGTCACAAAGGAAATGTGTTACATGCAGAAAGTTTTAATTTGACTGTTGTTTGAGTAAACGAAATACATAACTTAGATTCTGCCTCCTGTTCACTGTCGCAGTCCCAGGATGAATAGCAGGCATAGCATCAGACTTAAAAACTATTTTCTTGTGATAACCCAGTGACGTTTGCATTAGGTTATGGAAACACACTTCGCTGAAATTAACATTGTAGATATGCAGTCCCTCTAGGTTTGTTGGCATATGATACCAATGTCTGTAAATAAATTCCTATTAAGCAATATAGTGGGATTTTTTTGGTAGATAGTGGGAGGAAGCTCCAGGGTCCAGTTTACATCCAATAACTGTACATTCTATCTACCATGTTTGCTGTCAAAACTTTCACTATGCTAATGCATACTTGCTGTCTGTACTGACAAGTCTGCTCTGTGCAGGAGGTTTCAGGTTTCTTTGCCTGCCCTGCATTTGCATATTAGACAGCAATAGGCTTTCGGCTTTGTAATGTACCAAATCTAGTTTACCCAGGGTACATTTGAATCTCAGATTTTAGGGACGTGTACAGACAGCTCCTCCAGTAGAGGAATGTGAAATCACAGCCTTGGTGACAAAACTTTGATACAAGTCAGTATAGTCAAGGCCAGAAATGTTAGGGGACACAAACATAAGAAAAATATATTTTTGAGTGGAGGGGTACTTTAACATTTTGCCGCTCTAATTATGAAGAGCCGGCAACCAATCTACCATCACTGAAATATTAAAATGAATGGTTTCATTTACCACAAAAAAGGGGGAAATACATGTGCTAGGTATGTAACTGAATATTAATAGGTTATTTGGAAACATACATATTGTGTCTACACCAGATATAATTATTATTATTATTACATTTTTATAGCGTTTTTCAAGACACCCAAAGCGCTATAAAAATGTAATAGTTATGATGTCCTGCGAATAGGAGACATTTTATTATTATCATTATTATTATTATTTATTTTTTAACTGAACAGATTCCTCGAAAAGTCTTGATCTGATTGATTGACAGCAAAACATACATACATATATAGATAAATAAATAAAATCGTTAAGGAAAACCTGCGATACAACCATGATATTTTTTTTCATAACTTGATAATTCTGTGACATCCTGGTCTGTACAGCCCTGTCCTGTCTGTAACGAGTTAACCACAAACTCCACTCACCTGTCACCCATCAGTTAGGATTTTAATTGCTGTACTGCACAACAGGTTGATAACATATGTACCTGTAATAAAGAAAATTGATAGAAAAGCATCAAGTAGGTACTGAACAGGGCCATCACAACAAGATCGTGGAGCATGGCTTTACATTATAACCCACAGTGTAGTTAAGTACCAGTGGAGAAAGATAAAGTTTGACATTATAGATTTGTTTCTTTAATTCAAATCAAATCAAATTAATTTTATTTGTATAGCCCAATATCACAAATTACAAATTTGCCTCAGTGGGCTTAACATCAACACAACATCCTGTCCTTAGACCCTCTCATCGGATAAGGAACAACTCTAAAAAAACCCTTTAACAGGGAGAAAAAAAGGAAGAAACCTCAGGGAGAGCAACAGAGGAGGGATCTTTCTCCCAAGGCGGGCAGCATGCAATGGACGTTGTGTTCATGCAATTTACATAATACAACATTGAAAGAGGATAACAGAATTATAATGGACATGAAATTTATGAAAAACATGATGCAAACATAACATTTGCTTGTCAATATGTCGTAAGGTTATTGTTAATTTGTTGGGGGTACACAGTCAATTCTAAATTTTGCTGGATACAGCAAAACAAACTAAATAATATTGGAGTCAACAATGTTTATTACAGCTGATTGTTAATGTTTGTCTTGTTCATTTTTTTGAGTACTTAGTAACACCATTAAAGGTAGAATGAGTAGGATTTGTTGACTGCGGTTCGTAAAACACAACATTCCTAAGTTTGCACAGGTGGCCCTTCCTCCCCGGCACAACAGCAGCAGAAGCGCGCACCCCTTGACTACATTTGCCAGAACACATGCCGGTGGACAAGCAAACTCCACGTCGCTCTTCACTCACATCCTTTCCTTCAGTGCGTGCCAGCGGGTGAAAGCCGCTAATTTTGGTGCTGTGTCTGCCATTGTTCTAGCTTCCTCTGGGAGGCGTGCTAACGATCTCGATCTGGCCCCTGGTTGCCACATTTTTTTTTATAGATTTGTTGTTAGATGAAAGAAAAAAGTAGGCAATGAAACTGAAAGTAAATTATTTAAATAAAGCACGAACAAAGGGCTAACTGAGAGATTAAGATAATTTGGTCATAAATAAGGTAGGCGGTAAATTGTTGGTTAAGTAGTTAAAATGAATAGCTCTAAACTGTATTGTAGGCAAACGGGATTGTTGTGTTGTAATGTTGTTATTCTATGTTAAATACAATGAGAGAGCCATGAAACTGGAGTCAAATTCCATGTACAGGAAGTCCATGGATTACGAACGAGTTCCGTTTTTGAGTCTGGTCCTAAGTCAAATTCCTATGTAAGTCGGAACATTACGTACAGTTCACATCTAGCATCAATTAGTCAAGTGTTTTTCTTGGTATATAGTATATATTTTACCTAAAGCATCAGGAATATAATAATAAATGTAACTACATTACAGTTTTAATAATTGAGAGAATGTGTGTATAGGCATAAAAAAAACATTAAAGGAACATTTCTTCTATTTTAAACTCCCCACCTGCCACTGTCCCTGGAGCGAATCACGACTGGCAGACGCCGGCCGTTTGACACCAGAAATGAGAGCCCGCTTGGGATTTGCCCCCTCGCCTCACCAGTTAAGTGAAAAAACGATAAGAGCGTTTCACCTCTCTCTGAGCGCTTTATTATCCATCCATTATCCAAACTGCTTATCCTGCTCTCAGGGTTGCGGGGATGCTGGAGCCTATCCTAGCAATCATTGGGTGGCAGGCGGGAGCCACCCTGGACAGGCCGCCAGGCCATCGATCGTTTTTCTTTTCTTCAATGCATCGCCATCACTTGCATCCGATTTACGCTTTGAAGCCATGATTACGAGGGTAAGCACACACAAAATGTAATTCAAAACACAGCGCACACAACGTGTCTGTGAATGTTCTCATTCATCCAGGTCATGGTTATCCAAAGGAGTTGAATCAAGTGCTAGCTTGGTCTAGTCAGAAAGGCATGAACCGAGGAAGCCTCTTGGATGAGAGGCGAAACGTCTTCACGAATATATACCAAGTCCAGTTGCACTTAATTCAACTCCCTTGGATAACCATGACCTGGATGAATGAGAACATTCACAGACATTTTGCAGAACAATTTGGGTCTGACACCCTTAAAATGGTGAGGGAATATGAAAGGATGGCTCAGAAGATTGCAGACTACAGAAACCACTTGCGATTCAATCTGAGATGCAGACAACACAGGCTCATACCCACTAGCCTGCGCCTGTGTACCACTATGAAAGGACATAGAGCAGACAGAATCATAGAGAGGCACAGAATCAACTTCTGAATGAAAGAGTGAGACGGGTCCATTTCACTATTGAAGGGCTGAAGGAGAAATCTGACCAACTACTCCAGCAAATAACATCCCACTTGCCTGGTGCAGTCTTGGAGAGGATCACTGATTTCACCAAGAAACCCCAACTATCTCAACACCACAAAACCAAAGAAAGGCAGACAAGGAAGTTTCAAAACTTACAGTGACGAACCAACAACACTAGCCAAACAGATATACTTACCTGGAGACAAAAGACAGAACATCCCACACAAAACGGAACGCAGAACAGATGGATCAAGAATCTGTCAGACAAGGTACTTACCCAATCATAGAAGGAGGTCTTAGCCGAAGGACTGAACTTCGCCATGATACCCAAACCACTACCTATAGTTGACCTCATCACATCTACAGAATCAGCCATAGGGAAAAACAATCTAACGGAAACTGAGGCGAAACAGCTTAGGTTAAAGGTATCAGCATCTCTGTCCAATGCGACACTCCCTCCTTCCAACCTAACCATGGAGGAAAAGAAAGCCGTGACAGCCCTGAGCAAGGATGAAAACATCACTATCCTTCCAGCAGATAAGGGGAGATGCACGGTGATCCTCAACACAACAGACTACCACGCCAAGATCACGTCATTACTCAGTGACACCGACACATATGAACCTCTGAGACATGATCCTACTAGTGGTTACAAGAGGAGAACAATAGAATACCTACAGAAACTACAGAAAGGAGGACCCATTGATCGGATACAATACCACCGTCTCTACCCACAAGATAACATTCCATGCATATGGACTACCTACGATCCATAAAGATGGAACCCCCCTCAGGCCCATCGTCAGCAGCATAAACTCAGTCATGTACAACATTGCCAAACATATAGCCAACATCTTGACCCCTTTAGCGAAACACCTCACCATATCCAAAACTCCATTGATTTCGTGGACAAGGTCCAAGGTGTAAAACTGGAACCGGATGAAACCATGGTATCCTACGACGTGACCTCGTTATTCACCTGCATCCCAGCCATGGAGGCTTTGGAAACTGTGAGGCAACGTTTGCTATGGGACTACTGTAGCATTCCAGCCGGACTTTATTCAGACGATGCACTCCAATAACGACTGATGGGTCCATGGTGTGGTATCAGACCATTTATTGCAGCATTTTACTAGTCACACCGTAGACACACCATAGAACCACCGTAAGAGCTGAAAGCATATACATAAAAAATCATTAAATTATATTTGCGACCACGTTTCCCCCATAGCTAGCCACCAGTACGGGGTGCATAGCACTAGCTAGCATTAGCTTATCATTAGCGATCTCCAAATCACAAAGAACACATTGTAAATAAAAACATAACGAAATTCGAATTAAACAGTCAATCGGCACTCATACCTTTTCGCCTTCCAGCTAGGTGCTAAATAAATGATGATGATCAATGAATTATAAATTGTGAATTCGTTCTGTGCATAGCAAACATGACCATCGTGTTCAACTTGCAGTTTTGTTCTGCCATTTTCTCGCAGCGGCGCACAGCATCATGGGAGACCAGAGTTTTTCAAATAAAGGTCACATAACAAAAGGAAGTGTAATTCGCTGTTAATATCAATCAGGACTGTACTTTAGGCACCAAATACAAATCAATAATGAGTACCATACAAATCAATAATAATAAAAAATATTATGACAAAATTATATGGGTCATTTACAACTACATCCTCCACAATAGGACTAACCTCAGCCCAGACCAGATCTGCCAACTACTGGACCTTTGCCTGAACACTACATATTTCCAATTCAGGGGCCAGTTTTACAGACAGAAACACGGCAGTGCAATGGGCTCACCAGTATCGCCCATTGTGACCAACTTATATATAGAAAAGGTAGAACACAGGGCCCTGAACTCCTTCAGAGGAACACCTCCGAGCCACTGGTTCAGATATGTGGACAACACATGGGTCAAAATCCAAACACAAGAGGTGCAAGCGTTTACCAAACACATCAACTCAGTGGACAAGAACATTAAGTTCACAAGGGAAGACGTAAAGAACAACAGTTTGCCCTTCTTGGACTGTGACGTCCACATTGGGGAAGACAGGAGCCTCCATATTGAGGTTTACAGGAAACCTACACGCACAGACCAATATCTACTTTTTGACTCACACCACCCTCTGGAACACAAACTGGGCGTCATCAGAACTCTGCAACACAGAGCTGACAATGTGCCCAGCAGCACTCAGGCCCAACGAGAAGAACATAAACACCTGAGGGGAGCTTTAAAAACCTGCGGCTACCCCAGTTGGACCTTTGTGAAAACTGCAACACGTTCCAAAAAGACCAACCAGGTGACCGACGAGGAGAAAAGGAACAGAAGGGAGAGCACAGTCATTCCGTATATTTCTGGGGTCTCCGAGAAACTCAGGAGAATTTTCAACAAACACCGCATCCCGGTATACTTCAAACCCAGCAACACACTCCGACAAAGACTGGTTCATCCCAAAGACCGTGTACCACACACCCAAAAAAGCAATCTGGTGTATGCTGTACAATGCAATGAGGATTGCACTGACCTATACATAGGAGAAACCAAACAACCACTACACAAACGGATGGCCCAACACAGAAGGCCAAACTCCTCAGGACAAGACTCAGCAGTTTATCTACACCTAAAGGAGAAGACACACTCCTTCGAGGACAGCAACGTACACATTTTGGACAGGGAAGATAGATGGTTTGAAAGAGGGGTGAAGAAAGCCATCTATGTGAAACTGAAAAAACCATCCCTCAAGAGAGGAGGAGGTCTGCGACACCACCTATCTCCCACTTACAATGCCGTCCTTTCATCTCTACCCAGGAGACTCAAGAAGCCTAGCCCCCAAGAACAACAGCCGGTCACTAAAGGCTCCAACGACTCTCATGACCACTGAATAATGAAGTCGAAACTAACACCCCCAACGACCGTCGCTGCTAAACAAATGGAAATCAATAGCTCCGATGGCGACGGGCGCGGCTTAACATCGGAGCACAGGAGAGCCACGCATATCAATAGCTCCGATAACGACGGGCGCGGCCAAACATCGGTACACAAAAGAGCCACTCATATCTATGGCTCTGTTGGCGACGGTCGTTGGTAAACATCGGAACACAAAGAGCCATGGACATCTATAGCTCTGACAACGACTCCAAAGAGGATAAATTCTGAGTCTCATCAACACCCAGTCAGACTAGCTTGGTCTAGTCAGAAAGGCACGAAATGAGGAAGCTTCTTGGATGAGAGGCGAAACGTCTTCAGCGCACACAACGTTTACGCGATCCGACTTAAAATGGCGACGACGGCGTGGCATTCTCCTTCAGGCCGACGAACTGCCTAAAACGCGCAGTGTTTGGGCGTCGCGCAAAGTAGTCCGTCCGTTCGTTAATACAAACCATTGTGTGTAACTCTTTTTGTTTTTGTTTTGTATGTTTTTGTTTTTTTTAATAATAGGCTTTAAGTAGATCGGTTCGTAAGTCCGGGCGTTCGGGAGTCCGTAACCCGGGACTTACCTATGGAAACCTACATGGCCAATAAACATGATTCTGATTCTGATTGTGCCTTTAGTTTCAGTTATTTTGTCTGATTGCTTACCTTAGGTATCAGTCAGTGCCGCCTGTGGTAACTGGCTGGAGTTGGAGAAGAGAAAGTGAGAGGGCGGGGGATGTAGGCAGATAGAACATGGAGGAGAGATGCGATGGGGAAAGAAGAGAGATAGTGAGGAAAAGGCTAAAAAAAACGTTTGTGGAGATAGCATGTTGAATGTCTAGATAAAGCTACAGAAAGTATAGCTGTAGATAATAATGCACATTCCTCGAGTAATCATACCTCTGTGGAGTTAGAAAACAACGAGACAGGAGACGTGAGAGTAGACGTAGTCGAGGTAGTTTACTAGCTCCAACTTTGCATGTCATACATTCGACAACGACACTGAACTCCGTACCGGAAGCGGAAGTGCATTATCTCTTAGGTGAATGTCTCTAGTTATATAGATGTGGGTCACCACACAGGCCCCCCCAGAATTCACCTACACAAAACAATGCAAAACAGCAAAAGCGCAAGTCATGAGCATAAAAATAGACTCTACAACAGAACAGTCAATGACATAGTGCAAAGTCACGGGGAAAACAAGTGACGAGTCGGGGGGCGGACCCTGCGGCCATAACGGCTGCGCTTCAGAGGAGGGGAAACAGATGGGGCCGAAACCCGGGCCATAGGCGGGGCCGAAGCAGGAACAGAGGCAGGTGCCGGGGCGCGATATTATGAACCCTACATAGGCCTCGCCAAAATCCCGTACCTGGCTTTGTCACGTGTGCGCCACCGTAGCAACGCGAAAATATGTTGTTATGGGGTTAGCGCTCATCAAGGAAACGCTGTACACCCACAATTTAACCTGTCTAAGTTATCCACAATCAACATTAATATAATACCAATAACGTATCCAAGGAGCAGAGGCGGACCTTGTAACCTAAAATTGTTAGGTTAGTCAACTTAAGGCTATTCTTTCCCTCACAATCATAATTTCAACCCAATCGACAGATATGACTGCATGAAATGGCGAGTGGGTTCGAGATAGCAGTGTAAAGATGAGATTTGGACTGTGGCAAATCAATACGGTAACAACAGTGAATTATGACTGCCACAATATGGGGTAACATGGTGAGCAAAACAATCAAAACGAATATTTTCAAATGTTTTGTTGGTTCATCTTTAAATAAGTGTCAGCTTATTACACTACACTACTCTTAAAAAAATACTTGCACCTAACCTCGAGCTCTTTTGCTTTCTCCTCTGCAATCTGAGTGGGCTTGCAAATCTGACAGCAAAGAATATCTGCCATTTCTGTAAAGCAAAAGGAAGTAGGGGATGAGCAGACAGAAAGTGTGTGTGTGTGCGTGCGTGCGTGCGTGCGCGCGCGCGTGCGTGCGGGTCGAGAGAGAGAGGGGGCGAGAGAGATAGGAAGGGACTTATGGGTGTGCAGCGAGGGGAAGTTCATCTGGAGTGCGCGTTTTGGCATGTTAAACCTCACTTTCCTTCACAAAGTCAACTCTACTTGTGCAGTAAGTTAGCTAGCTGGTAAATAGTGAGATTGCTTTTTATACACAGGTAACAACTTACTGATCAGCTTTCTTAAATGTGAGAAAGTCTATTTATTAGATATATGTTCATTTTCAGACAACTAACGTTACTTACCTCCGTTCTGTTGTTGACAGCCAGCAGTCCAAAATTACAAAAGCAGCCAGCTGTCCAAAATTGCGAAAAATACAAAATTACAAAATTGAAGGTAGCTAACGTTAGCTTTGCTTCGCACCGAGTTGATAGTTGATTGTTTCCTTAGCAACGCAGCGGAAATCCGGCGTCCGTTCGCGAGATTTGGGACAGGGTACGGGATTTTGGCGAGGGCTATGTAGGGTTCATAATATCGCTGCCGCGCCGACCTAGGAGGGCGTCCCCGCCGCGGGGGTAGGGCCAATTGCATTGGCTCCCCAATGTCCAAGTGAGCGGGCTTGAGACGGTCTATAGCGACCCGCTCTGGCCTGCCCCCCATGTCCACCACACAAAGTTCTTATCCCCCGCCTCCAGGACGCGGAAGGGCCCGTCGTATGGGGGCTGCAGCGGGGACCGATGGCTGTCGTGCCTAATGAAGACGTACCTCGCCGATGGCAGATCCTTGGGGACGTAGGACCGGAAGAGGCAGTGTTGAGACATCGGAACGGGAGCGAAGGCACCGGCAGCGCTCCGGGACGCACTGAGGTGAGAGGCGGCCGACCAGGGAGCCGTAGCATCCGGAAGAAACTCCCCCGGAACTCGCAGGGGCTGGCCATACACCAGCTCAGCGGAGGAGGTCTGGAGGTCTTCCTTCGGGGCCGAACGCAGGCCGAGCATGACCCATGGGAGCCGGTCCATCCAGTCGCAGCCAGTGAGGCTTGCCCGCAGAGCGGCTTTCATGTGCCGATGGAACCGCTCACAAAGTCCGTTGCTCTGCGGGTTGTACGCCGTAGTGCGGTGGATCTTCATCCCCAGGTGCTCAGCGACCGCCGTCCAGAGCTCCGAGGTAAACTGGGAGCCCCGGTCGCTCGTGATGTCACCAGGCGTGCCGAAACGGGCCACCCAGCAGCCGATGAACGCCCGTGCTACCTCTGCTGCCGTCGTGGAGGACAAGGGAATAGCCTCTGGCCACCTGGTGGCCCTGTCCACAATAGTGAGGAGGAACGTATAACCACGGGAGGGGGGCAGGGGACCCACCAGGTCAACATTGACGTGGTCAAACCGCCTCTCTGGAACCACAAACGGCGCCAAAGGGGCCTTGGTATGGCGGTGCACCTTGGCGCGTTGGCACGCCACACACGAGCCGGCCCAGGCTCTAACATCCTTACGGAGCCCAGGCCAAACAAACTTGACGCTCACCAGCTTGGTCGAGGCCTTCACTCCCGGGTGGGAAAGGCCGTGGACGGTGTCGAAAACTCGGCGCCGCCAGGAAGTAGGCACCAGGGGGCGCGGTTGACCGGTGGAGATGTCACAGAGGAGGGTGGTGTTGGCCGCGTCGAACGTCACGTCCTCCAGCCGTAGCGCCGTAGGGGTCGACCGGTAGTCTTGAACGGTCGCGTCCTTGGCTTGGTCCGCTGCCATAGCGGCGTAGTCGAGTCCCAAGTGAACGGCGTTAACAACCGCCCGTGAAAGGCAGTCGGCGACGGAGTTATCCTTGCCCGTGTAACGGGGGCAGTCCTATGCTGTTCTATGCTGGTCAGCCTGCTGCATGCCCGTCACTCTCATCATTAGCTCTGCGTTGTGTTCTAGTTGGGTGGGGCCCCAGGTGTTGTGGGGGCCCTCAGTCTCTCATCATCATCATCATCATCATCATGATCAAGGAAGGAGGGGGGACACACAGGACTCTATTTGGCCCACCTTGCCATTTGTTTTGGTTTCAAACCCTTCGACAACCGTCCAGTCCTCCAGCGGGAGCGGTGTTTCTTACGGACGTGGGGGTCGAAGTTCAACCACTGCCCGGACTCCACTCGTGTGCGTTAGAAGTAGAAACCGTCCACGGGACTCCGATGTAAGAAAGGATAAACAAGTATTTTATCCTACAGCTTGCAGTATCTTCTTACAGGGATACTCAAGGTTACGTTCTCCTCAACCAGCAAAACTGTCCTACGGTAAGAAACACGTGTGGCTCGGCTCGATTGCTGCTTGAGACTCCTCCCACAAAACAAAAATGGCCTCTCCCGCGTTCCCTCTTCCGTGTACCCACAAGACCTCTCTCTTAAAGCGACAGTACATGTATATGACGGTCGTTGGAAAACATACATAAAAGTAAATGACATAAAATAAAATGTAGTAAACACAAATAACAGCACACAGACAGGATTTGGTGATATTTCATACTCAAACAAAATAAAATAAAAACATTAATTTTAACCTGGTTACACCCGAAACGTGTTGTATGTCCGTGGTAAACTCGGAAACCGCCGCGAGATGGCGCTGCTGACGCCCAGACCACGGTTCTGAGGTTTTGGCCATACAGAACGTCAGCGGTTTGTGGTCCACGAAAGCGGTGAACTGTCGGCCCTCCAATAGGAACCTAAAGTGTCTGGTTGCGAGGAAGAGACCCAGTAGTTCCCTATCAAAGGTGCTGTATTTGCGCTCGCTCTCACGGAGTTGTTTACTGAAGAACGCCAACGGCTGCCAGCCCCCCCCCCCACCCACTGCTCACACACGGCCCCCACGGCGTAGTCGGAGGCATCCGTCGTAAGGGCTATGGGGGCGGCAGGCGACGGGTGAGCTAGCAGCGCAGCGTTGGCCAGCGCGGTCTTGGTGGCCACAAAAGCCTCTTCCATCCCCGAAGACCAGTCCAGCTCGTCCTTAGACTTCTTACCCCGCAGGGCCCCATACAGGGGACGCATGATGTGGGCGGCACGGGGCAGGAAACGGTTATAAAAGTTCACCATGCCCAAGAATTCCTGCAGCGACTGTACAGTGCGGGGGCGGGGGAACATGGTGACAGCCACAACCCTGGCAGGGAGGGGAACGGCCCCCTGTGGAGTGATGTGGTGCCCGAGGAAGGTGATGGACGACTCCCCGAACTGACACTTAGCTGGGTTGATGATGAGGCCGTGTTCGCTGAGCCTGTCAAACAGCTGTCTGAGGTGCGTCTTGTGTTCCTCCGCCGACGCGCTGGCCACGAGGATGTCGTCTAAGTACACAAACAAAAATGGCATGTCGTGGAGCACGGAATCCATAAGGCGCTGAAACGTCTGCGCCGCCCCTTTAAGGCCGAAAGGCATACGTAAAAACTCAAAGAGCCCAAAGGGTGTGATGACAGCCGTTTTTGGGACATCCAGTGGGTGGACCGGCACTTGGTGATACCCCCGCACTAAGTCGATTTTGGAATAGATGGCAGCGCCCGCCAGGTGGGTAGAGAAATCTTGTATGTGCGGTATGGGGTACCGGTCGGGGGTCGTGGCATTGTTTAGGCGACGGTAGTCCCCGCACGGGCGCCAACCCCCGTTGGCGTTAGTAACCATGTGAAGAGGGGAAGCCCACGGGCTGTCAGAACGGCGGACAATGCCGAGGCGCTCCATAGTCGAAAACTCCTCCCTGGCTATTGCGAGCTTGGCCGAGTCGAGGCGTCGGGCCCGGGCGTAAACTGGGGGGCCCACTGTGGTGATATGATGTTCCACGCCGTGCTTGGCCACCGCCGAGGAGAAGGTGGGTGTGGTGAGCTCGGGGAAATTTGCGAGCAGGCGTTGGTATGGATCCCCGGTGGAGAGTGTGTTAGCGAGGCACAACGCTCCAGCGCCCCCAAGCGTGCAGGGGTATGACGCAGAAGAGACGGCATCAATCACGCGACAGTTTTTAACATCCACCAGCAGGTTGAAAGCACAGAGGAAATCCGCACCTAGGAGCGGGGTGGATACAGCAGCCATCACAAAGTCCCAGCCGAAACGTCGGCCGCCAAAACACACGTCCACATGTCTGATACCGTACGTCCGAATGGACGTGCTGTTGGCGGCGTCCATCTGGGGGCCGTGACTGTCGGTCATCGTGTCCACAGCTTGTGCTGGTAGTATGCTGCGTTGAGCGCCAGAGTCAACCAGCAGCCGCCGGCCCGACAAGGAGTCTCTGATGAACAACAGCTTGCAGTCACGGCCGGCGCCCATAGCCGTTAACGAGCGCCGGCCTTGGCGTTTCCCTGAACCATGTAACTGCAGGGTTTGCGACACCGTTTTGCTTTTGCCCCAAACCTGGCATGGTAATAACAGAGCCCGTCGTCAGGTTGGCGGCGGGCTGTCACCGCAGCCGCGGTGTCCATATAGTCGTACACAGGTGGTGGTGGGGCGGTCTGGTGGGGTAGCAGGGCATGCACAAACTGTTGCCGGTTGGCCAGGAAAACCCTGTCTGCTTTAGCAGCCAGAGAACGGTAGTCCTTGGAGGCGGCGAGAGGAGAACTGGCCAGTGCTGTGCGTACAGGTGCGGGGAGCTGCCTCAGAAAAATGTGTGTGAAAAGAAAGGCCGGATCAGCCGATCCCAGCACAGACAGCATTTTTTCCATTAACTCAGACGGTTTGCCGTCGCCGAGGCCATTCGGGGACAGTAAACGGTCTGCCTTCTCCAGCTCCGACAGTTCAAATAGTTTCAGGAGGAATGTCTTTATAGCATCGTACTTGCCAGCAGCTGGCGGAGCTTCCAACAGTGTCATTGCTCGCGCCGTTGTCGATGCGTCTAACGCCGCCACTACGTGGAAGTACTGCGTTGCATCCTGCGTTATCCCTCTCAGCTGGAACTGGGCTTCCACATGTTGAAACCACGGCCGTAGATTATGCTGCCAAAAGTCGGGTAGCTTCACAGTAGCGGTGTAAATGCTAGCGTTAGCAATAGCCCTGTTGTTAGCACCGGCGTCGTCATTGTCAGACATACTTGTATTAGTAGTTCGATCACGTCAGTGTCACCAATGTGGAGTTAGAAAACAACGAGACAGGAGACGTGAGAGTAGACGTAGTCGAGGTAGTTTACTAGCTCCAACTTTGCATGTCATACATTCGACAACGACACTGAACTCCGTACCGGAAGCGGAAGTGCATTATCTCTTAGGTGAATGTCTCTAGTTATATAGATGTGGGTCACCACACCTCCTTACATTTTTTTTCAATTCAATTCAATTTATTGTCATTAAAAACAAAGTTAAAAATTAAATACGGGCTGCGGCTTCGCCAAACAGTGCAAGACAGACATAGACAAACAGTATAAGACATACACAGATGAAGACCAACAATAGCTAAAAATAAGTTAAAAAAGCATGAGAACAAAAATTATTTAAAAATATTCACAGACATTTAGTGGATAGCCAGGTTCAGGTGGGCAACAGCTTGGGGAAAGAAGCTGTTTTTGAGCCTGGTAGTTTGGGCTCTGAGGCTCATGTAGCGACTCCCAGAGCACAGGGGGGAGAACAATCCATGATTGGGGTGGGTGGGATCTCTGCTGATGCTGAGACCCCTTCGAGCGTTTGTGATAAATGTCTTTTATGGCTGGGAGCTGGGTACCGGTGATATGCTGGGCCGCCTTGATTACCCATTGCAGAGCTTTCTGGTCTACTGATGTGCAGTTGCCATACCACGCTGAGAGGCAACTGTTCAGGATGCTCTCTATGGTGCAGTGGTAGGAGTTGGTGAGAATTTTGAGGGATAGGAAAATGCAGGTATTGTTGGGCCTTTTTCACAAGGGCCTGGGTGTTTGATATCCAGGAGAGTTCATCGTTGATGTGGACTCCAAGGAATTTAAAGCTGGAGACACGCTCCACTTCCACCCCATTGATGGGTAAGGGCGGATGGCTGCAGCTTCTAGACCTCCTGAAGTCAACAATCAGCTCCTTTGTCTTCTGCACAATGAGAACCAGATTGTTGGTAATGCACCATGAGGTGAGGTGCTGAATCTCGTTGCTGTAAGCCATCTCGTCATTGTTGGAGATACGACCAATGACTGTGGTGTCATCAGCAAACTTAACTATTACATTTGAAGGATGAGTTAAAAGGCAGTCGTGGGTAAAGAGGGAGAAAAGGAGGGGGCTCAGAAAACAGCCTTGTGGGGCACCTGTGCTGAGGATCAGGATGGAGGTGGTGTGGTCACCTAACCTAACAGACTGAGGTCTGTCGGTTGGTGCTGATTTTACTCCGTTATATTTATCTGTAGTGCCAGATGACCCCAATGCTCTCAATCCATTGATGAATTGTCTGTCTAGTATTAAACAATGGATGAGTTAAATTTTTCTCAAATTGAACAAAGACAAGACAGATATTATCATAATAGATACTAATGCACATAGATAAATTATATCAAGTAGAATGGGAAGTCTGGCTGTACAGAATAAGACTGTAGTAAAACAAGAAAACTGGGTGTCATCATTGACACAGAGTTGGATTTTAAATCATATATCAACAATGTTACAAAGGGTGCATTTTTTTCACCTGAAAATTATTGCTAGAATTAGACCCTACAGTTCTGCTGACAAGATTATAGTGTAAAGATTATGACGAATTAATGACTTAATTGATTATGACTAATGACTATTGCAAACTGTTCTCTTCTCTCACGTCTTTTCTCTCTCTCTGAATGATGTCTTCTCCTTTCTCTTTTTCTGTTTGTGAATGGTGTCATGTGAGTCTCCCTTGTGTGCACGTGCAGTCGGTTCTCCTCCTAGGTCTTTGTGGTGATGGTGGTCAACCACTTGGACGCTGTCTGGCATTCCCCTCATCACATTTTCTTTTTATATATCTTTAAATCCATATATATATATATATATATATATATATTTTTTTTATTATTTTTTTTACATGGTGATGCTGGTCACGTGGCTTGGGTCCTGGACTGTTCTGGTGGCGTCTGGACACTGCTTGGCATCCTGCGTGCCTTATTCTTCATAATTTTTATAAATCCATTATAATTCTGTTTATTCTCGTTCATTGTTGTATTCTGTAAATTGTGTTTTATTCTGCACACACAACATCCATTGCACATTGTCCGTCTTGGGAGAAAGATACCTTCTCTGTTGCTCTCCCTGAGGTTTCTTCCTATTTTTTTTATCCATGTTAAATGTTTTTTTTATTTTTTAGGGAGTTGTTCCTTATCCGATGAGAGTCTAAGGGCAGGATGTTGTGTTGCTGTTAAGCCCACTGACGCAACTTTGTAATTTGTGATATTGGGCTATACAAATAAAATTGACTTGACTCTTCCTGGAAGATGCCAAAAAGGTGACGCATGCTTTTATCTCTTCGTGTCTAGACTATTGCAATGTTCTTCTTACTGGTTTAGTACAGAACGCGACAGCAAGGGTCTTAACAAAGACCAGGATTAGAGATCACATTACCCCAGTTGTAGCGTCTTTGCACTGGCTTCCTGTAGCATTGAGGATTGATTTTAAAATTAGTTTACTTGTGTTTAAAGATCTATATGGTTTAGCACCCTCATACATATCTGACTGCTTATCTGATTATATTCCAAGCCACTGTCTTAGATCCTCTGGTGCTGGCCTGCTTAATGTCCACAGAATGAACTACAACAAGTATGGCAAAGCAGTATTTTGTTTTTATGCACCAACGGCTTGGAATAGAAGTAGACTCCCGCAACAAATAAGAGAAGCAATGTCCACAGATAGTTTTTAAGAATCAGCTCAAGACCCATTTTTATGCTCTTGCTTTTAATTAATTCCACTTTATATCTTTTTGTTCTTGTTTTTTATCTTGTACTGTGGTTTTATTTCTTGCCTTGTTTTGTGTTTTTTTTGCCTAGGTCTGTGTTTTATTGTTTTTAGCTTATTTTATCTGTATTGTTGTTGAGTTTTATTGCTTCCCCTGTTTTTAATGTAATGCACTTTCAGCTGCATTTTATGTATGAAAGGTGCTATACAAATAAAGTTCATTAATGTTATTATTATTATTGTTATTTTTATTATTATTAAGAAATTCCAGGGTCCAGTTACAGTGGGAGGGGTTGAGGCCAAGGGAGAGGAGTTTGGTGGTTAGTTTGGCGGGGATGATAGTGTTGAAGGCAGAGCTGTAATCTCTGAACAGCATCCAGGTGTATGTGTTAAGTTCAAGGTGGGTCAGAGCAAAGTGCAGGGCAATGGCATCCTCCGTAGACCTTTTGGGACAGTAGGCGAACTGATGTGGTTTGAATGTGGGGGGGGGGTAGTGTTTTTGATGTGACCCAGAACCAGTCTCTCAAAGCACTTCATGGCAATGGGGGTGAGTGCTATGGGTTGGTAGTCATTCAGACATGTGGGTATTGATTTCTTGGGGACAGGAATGATAGAGGTGCTCTTAAGGCAAGCCGGGACTATGGATTGGGACAGTGAGAGATTAAATATAGTTGTAAAGACCTCAGCCAGCTGGTTGGAGCATTCCTGGAGGACCCAACCAGGTATGCCGTCCAGTCCGGCGGCCTTCCATGTGTTCACTCTGCACAGTGATTCTCTGACCTCTGTGATTGATAGAGTGAGCACCTGGTTTTCTGGATGGCTGGGGATTTTTGTGACTGGGTCAGTATTGTCCTTGTCAAAGCGGGCATAGAAAGGATTTAGCTTGTCTGGCAGGGAGGCATCATGGACAGTGGGACCACTATTGGAGCTTTTGTAGTGTGTGATAGACTGAATGCCTTGCCACATTTGTTTATTTATCGGGATCCCCATTAGCTGTGCCCTAAAGCACCGCTAGTCTTACTGGGGTCCACATAAAAAGAATACATCTTTGGGTTCGCGAAGCGAACCCTAGTTATATGAACAACGACAAAATGGCTGAGAGGGTTATTGCATTGTGACATCATCCACAATAGCTCGCTGGAAAAAAGAAAAACGATGGAGGTGCATTCCCCGTGCCAATCCCGGAAAATATGACCCCCTGTGGTCATATGTCCTCCCACCGACCCCGTATTGGCACGCCCACCGGAAGCGCTATTCCTCTTTGTAAGTCGAACCATCTCCAACTAAATGAGCACCACACCTGTGGCCCGGGTAGGAGGAGAACGGCTCTATTCTCAGCCATTTTGTCGTTGTTCATATAAATAGGGTTCGCTTCGCGAACCCAAAGTTACATTTCACGAACTCCAAAATGGCTGAGAGGGTTATTGCATTGAACAACGACAGGATTCGTGCCTCCGTTCCCTAGCCGTCCAATGAACCCTTCAAACCCCTGGTGGGAAGGGGTACGCGTTCTGATGAGAGCATCCTAAGAGGCCTGCTCCAGAACAGCGTCGGCAACCGACCGCACCTTAACGTGCCGGTAATAATGCCGTAAGAAAGTGGTCTCACCACTCCAAACCGCCGCCTGGCGGATGACCTCCCAGTCGATACCTGACAACACAGCTATCGACGTAGCAGCCCCTCGGGTAGAATGCGCCTTCAGCTTAGGAGCTGTTTTACCCGCTTTGGTATACGCCTCCGTAATACCATCCACCTCTGGGTGGAAAGGGCATAACCTGGTTTGCTCACTCTGTAGGTCAATAGCAGCCTGTCAGACCTACGAATATCTGCTGTGCGCCGCATGTAAATGCGTAAAGCCCGTACAGGACACGAGAGGTGCAAGCGTTTCTCATCCCTAGTCACCGGTGACGGATGAAACGCGAGTATCACCACCGGGGCCCTACACGTCAGGACAGACACAGTTTTGGGCACGAAGCTGGGGTCTGTAAAGAGCGTGACCATCAGATCACCAGAAAACACCATCCCCTTGATGGTGAGTGCAGTGAGCTCACAACCCCTCGCTGCGGTGGTAAGTGCCAAGAGCACAGCCAGCTTGGCCGAGACATAACGCATGTCTGCCGTAGACATGGGTTCAAAGGGATCTTTCTCTAGTGCGCGCAGAACAAGGGAAGCATCCCAAGTTTCAGCTCTCGTAAGCTCCTTAGCTGACAGCTTCTTAGCACCCAACAGGTACTGCGTCATGAGCGGGTGCGTGAAAACCGTGCTACCCTCGATCTTCCCCCGGAAGAACGTGAGAGCCGATACACAGACTTTGACCGAGGAGAAAGACCATAGTCTATCACTCCTACAGACCTCCACAAAAGTCAGTATAGGGCCAATCCCTACTGACAAAGGGTCCATGTCGCGTTCAGCGCAAAATTGGTCAAATCGATTCCAGTACCCCTGGTACCTGGAATATGTGGAGTCTTTACGCGCCGCTAAGATGACACGAATCACTTGCGCACTAAGTCCCATAGCTAAGAGCCTGGCTTTGTAAGCATCCACGCCGCTAATCGGGAGCCTCCTATCCAGGGGCCCTCCCGTAGCAGCCCTCCTGCTTGCGTGAGCGCGTCCGCCCACTCCGGGACGTCGAACCGCTCGCCTACTATCCAGGGCACTATTCGCGGAAACCACGGGGTGCTCGGTTCGTGCGGGGCCACGAGAACTAACCGACCCCCTGTGCGCTCGAACTTGACCACCAGGTCTAGGAGGCACCTGCGCGGGGGGAATGCGTAAAGCATCTCCTCGGGCCATGGATCTAGTCCAAGCGCGTTGACCCCCAACGGCGCTAGGTCGGACGGGAGCATTGAGTACCAACGAGGGCACTTGTAATTGAGTTTCGATGCGAACAGATCCACTTGAGCTACCCCGAACCTCTCCCAGATCATAGCCACTATGGCTGGGTTGAGGCTCCAATTGTCCGTATGCGGGCCGCCTCTCGAGAGGATGTCCGCTGCTTTGTTGTCCTTCCCAGGAACATGAAGCGCCCTGATTGATAGCGCGTTGCTGTTGACCCAAATCCAAATTTGCATGGCCAACTCTCTGCAACGCTTGGACTTCATACCGCCTCGGCGGTTGATGTAGGCCTTGGCCGTCATGCTGTCTGTCATTATCAGTATGTGACGGCCTACGATATCCTGAGCGAAATGCTGGGTAGCCAGCCAAATCGTCTCCGTCTCGCGCGCGTTGATGTGGACCTTCTCCCCAGACGGCCACACTCCTCGCGCTGTTTTGTAGCCAAGGATGGCCCCCCAACCCGAGAGGGACGCATCCGTATAAATCGTTACCTCGGGTCCCCTGGGGCCCATAGGGACCCCAGACATGTCCACGCAGGCTCTGTTCCAGTGGTCTAGGTCCTGCGCTACCACGCGCGGGACCAGGATAAGATGCTTGTTGTACCGGCGTTCGTTGCCGTATTTCAAGAAGTGAACTGCGAACCACAATTGCAGTCTCCTCATGAACAACAGACCTAAAGGAACAACTTGGTGAGCCGATGCCAGAAGGCCCAGCAGCCTCCTGATCATCCGATAAGTGACATATGTGCCCGGGACGAAATGTGCTAACGTGGTCCTGGTGGAATGCCATCTCTCTTGCGTAAGGGTTGCGCGCATGGATACCGTATCCAAACTCAGACCCAGATACGTTGCCTGGCACGAAGGCCATGGCGCGCTCTTCTTTATGTTGATAGTGAAACCCATGTACTCCATGAATTCCATCAACTCCTGAGTATGGAGTATTGCTTGTTCCGGCGACCGGGCCAACACGAACAGGTCGTCTAGGAACCATGCCAAGCGCATACCTTTGCGCATCAACACTCCGAGCGCTGCTTTCACACACCTTGTGAATGTCAGAGGAGAGAGGCGATATCCGAACGGGAGGCATGTGTACTGGTAACACTGACCCCGGTAACAGAACCGAAGATACTTTCTGTGTCTTTCCGCAATCGGACAATGATAGAAAGCATGTTTTAGGTCGACCGAAGTTAGCCAATCGGACTGTGTCACCATTGACAGCAGAACCGGTGTGCGTAGCATTTTGAAACTGACCTTCTCTACATACTTGTTGAAGGGTTTCAAATCTAGGATTGGGCGCATGCCCCCATCCTTCTTCGGGACCAGAAAGTAACGGCTGTAAAACCCGTCTTCTCTTTCTAGGGGAGGAACCACCGTGATTCCCCCTTTCGAGAGTAACTCTGTGAGTTCGTTGTCTAGGATTTGTGCTTCGGCCACCGACCCCGGATCCGTATGCACTATTCCCAAGTACGGGGGTACAATACCGTTCTCGAAAAGGATTTGGTGTCCGTGGGCTATCTGATCCAAAACAGAAGCCGACGGGACCAATTCCTTCCACCTGTGTAACATTTGTGACAGAGGTCTCGTTGCCTCCTGTACCTTGCTGTTCAGGTAGCGCGCGTAAGTTGCGCGTAAAGGGTCTGGGGAAGCCCCGCCCGCCATGCCCTGCATCCATGGGGGGGGCTTCGTCCTTGTAAAGGAGACCCAGATGGGGGAAATTGGCGTTTTGAACCTTTCCAAATTACCATTTGACCCATCAGAGAGACTAAACATTGTCGCATCATAGTCCCCTCCCAGGGGCGCATTTGCGCTCATGTCATTATTACCCAATATTTCCAGCAGGGATGTTATTACATTGTTATCATCATCTTTACCTAAAGATTCAGACAGACAATCAGACTTGCGTTTCAAACCTTTTAATACGCAATCACCATCATCACCAACATAAAAACTTTTATTCACATTCACAACCTTTGGAATAGAACAAGTAGAATGTGCATCAGAAACCAAAATAAAAGGCGCAGTGTTTAGCCCTGCGCACGCTGTGTCCCCTGAACAAGCGTCTATATCGCCGGAGACGGCTCTGGAATCAGTCTGTTGGTGTGGGTCGTAACATCCTGCCGAAACACGTCACTTGGCAGCTCCCTTCTTGGAAGTGTCTGTGTTGTCCGGCTTGGCCGCCTTGGCCGCTGGTTCTGTGGAAGACTGGGAGTTTGGACGTGAGCCCTGTCCACGCCCGCGCCCCGCTTTACCACCTCTTTTTGGATAAGTCTCTCTCCATTTCTGCTTGCGCGCAGGCTTGTCCCCCTACCCTTTGCCCACCGCGGGCTTAGGGGTAGGCGGGTTCTTCATCATCGGGAGAAGCTCCTTGTGCAAGGTTTCGCGCTCGGCCTGGGCGGCCTTGTATTTGCTGATAATGTCCGGGGTCGTTCCAAACAGGCCCTGGTACCCTGCGCAGGAGTGGGCCATCCACTCCTTGCAGAATTCCTCTTTTACCCAGGCTGTCTCTAGCCAGAGACGTCTGCGCGAAAGGGTGGAGGCAGCTGCGCTAGAACCGCACTCTAGAGCGATGGAATACAGCAGCGATCCCAGGGAGTCAGCTATGCGTTCCATTTCCAAGATGTACTCACAACCTGCTTCGCTGGCCACTACGTCACCAAACTCGGCCCCGTCGATACCTGCTGTAGCGATGGCGGCTTTGCTTTGCTCGACGTTTGATAGGCTGCAGAGCTTGCGCATGTACGCCGTTATCACCCCAGCCGTTGAGACGAGTCCAGCTCCGCGTGTACTGGCGTGCCATGCATCACACGCGTAACGATCCACCTGTTGGCCCCACTGCGAAGGGTGTTTGGGAGTATCGCGAGACCCCACCTTGGTGTTAGGGTTGAACGATAAAACGTCCCTCTCTGGTTGCGGAATTTTCCAGTCTTTGTAGTTCAGGTACCTAACCTGGACTGCTAAGACGTCAACCCCCTTCTGACTGAACTTTGAGGACGATTTAAGTAGCGGATCCGCCTCCGCCCGCTTAAACGCTCGTTCGATGTGAGGATAAGGTGGTAGAGTGGAGTCCCTGACCCTCTCTGCCATTCGTGGAAAATCGGCTACCACCGGATCTTGAGGATTGCCCGGCTCGGTAACGATGTCGGCAGACTTGACCGCTCGCGCGAACAGATCGCGGAAACTGGCGAGGAATGTTTCGGACCCACGTTGCATGGCGTCGCCATTTTTGTTTGGTTGAGACGAACTTGGCTGGTCGTCTTCCACGCCCTGATCGTCTACTTCCTCAGGCAGTGAATCCTCGGGTTCCGCACCCGCCGAATAACATGCCACGGATTCACTAGGGAGAGATAGGATCTCATTGGTCCAGTCCTCTCTAACTACCCCGGATGGTGGGATAGCCTCTGGCTCCGGAGGGATGCTAATGCTAGCCGCCGTCCCGTGACTGTAGCTAGGAAGCATCGGAGGGATGTTGCTAGCCTCCGCCCCATGGCTATAGCTAGGTAGCACCATGCTAGCCGCCTCGTTAGCAGGTGCGAAGGGATCTGCAAGTCCCCATCTTTGACGGTACAGGGCAGCCAACCTTTGGCGCCCCGATCCTCTGATGGTTTTACAGAAATTGCAGTCGATCTCATTACGGTCTACATCCCTCAAGTAGCCCGTGTAGTGAACATGCGGGATATGGGAGACACAGTCCGGATGGGGGTCCCATTGGAGCGTCGCCGGTTTAACACACCCGCACCAACCGTAGAATCCGGCCACATCGACCGGATTAACGAACATCTTGGCGATAAAAGGTAATCTAACTATAAGTTAGTATCTAATATACCAGTATATCACTAGATTACTTGCGTATTTGCAGGTTTACTCTTAGTCCCAGCGAGAGAGAAACAGCCATCGACCGATCTCATTTAGTTGGAGATGGAAAGAGGAATAGCGCTTCCGGTGGGCGTGCAAATACGGGGTCGGTGGGAGGACATATGACCACAGGGGGTCATATTGTCCGGGATTGGCACGGGGAATGCACCTCCATCGTTTTTCTTTTTTCCAGCGAGCTATTGTGGATGATGTCACAATGCAATAACCCTCTCAGCCATTTTGGAGTTCGTGAAATGTAATTAATACATACGTTTAAAAACAAGACAGAGAAAAACAAAAACAAAACAAACAAAAATAGCAAAAACCTACATTAAACTTTACAGTACACATAAGTTATCATCCAACAGCAAAGAGACATACATAAATTGTTCCAATGTACAAACTGTTGAAACCATCCAGGCTATATAATTCAATTCGAATCGCATCTTACCCTGTCCTGTATGTATGTGTGTGTGTGTGTGTACATACACACAGGGTGTTGTGATGCGTCTAGTGCAGCAGTGTGTAGTTGGAGGGAAGGTGCATGTGTTCTTCCAACCCGCTTGTGTCCCTCCTGCCCTTAGCTTGCTGCCGCTGGCTAGCCTTTGTGGCGAATAGGGAAGCATCCTAGTGTGTAAGCCTTCCCTTGCCAGTACATAGCCTCTCCTTCAACAAGACTCCTGCCAGGCGTCCCCGTGGCCACACATGGTAACTGGGGTCTTGCGGCTCCAGGCTAACTTGGCAGGGGATCTCGGAGCAGCAGTGGGCCCCAGAGATATGGTGTGCAGGCACTGGCACCTATCAACCACTGCCCCGCTGTCTTGTGGGTGAGTCTGGAAGACATAAGGCTAAGGGAGCTCACCCCAACAGAAAAGCAAGCTGTGGCGGCACGCTTCGAGGCGGTTTCCGAAAAACTGGATTTCCGGCAGCCCCCTGCAGTTGTGTGGAGGTGCCGGTCGTCTAGGGATCCCCCTTGTCATCGGAACCATCTCCTCTACAATCAAGTCATGTGGCGTTGGGAGAAGCGCACCCCCCATGCCACTTTAAAAACCATCTCTGCGCAGGTATCTTCTGCTATCTGAGTCCTCAAAGGACCCACAAATAGAAGAAGATGGTCATCATCGGGCACGATGGACAACCAGCAAGCAAGCAAGTGTGTGTGTGTGTGTGGGTGGGTGTGTGTAACATGTGTACGTATGACCCCAAGGAGGACAAGCTAATCCTGCTTGGAGATTTCAATGCGAGGGTGGGACGAAACCACAATCTATGGAGAGGTATAATCGGGAAGGAAGGAGTTGGCAACACGAACTCCAACGGCATATTACTGTGCTCAGAACACAGCCTGGTCATCACCAACGCTCTTTTCCGCCAAAAGAATAAACTCAAAACATCCTGGATACATCCT
Source organism: Lampris incognitus (assembly GCF_029633865.1). Lineage (NCBI taxonomy): Eukaryota > Metazoa > Chordata > Actinopteri > Lampriformes > Lampridae > Lampris > Lampris incognitus. The sequence goes on along the minus strand of NC_079212.1, from coordinate 107,503,204 downwards.
CGCTCTAAGCTCTGGCACCTCATTGATTACATAGTCGTCCGCGCCAAAGATCGCCTTGATGTGCTCAACACCAGAGAGATGACCAGTGCGGATGACTGCTGGACAGACCACCACCTCATCCGCTCCATCATGTCCATCAGTCTTACGCGGAAAAGAAGGGTGCAAAAAAGACAGTGCCAGCCAAAGCTCAACATCGAACGGCTGGGTGACACCACCTTTCGAGAACAGCTCCAGGCTACTCTCAGCGCTGCTCTGCCCAAGCAATATCCAGAAGATATTGACACACACTGGGACCTACTTAAGTCTATCACCATGAACTCCTGCAAAAGCACTCTTGGTTACAAAACCCGGAAACATCAAGACTGGTACGATGAGAATGACAACGAAATCCAACAGCTCATTGACATCAAGCGGCAAACCTTCATTGCCTGGCAAAATGACATCAACTGCAAGGCTAAAAGAGTAGCACATGCCATAGCAAAGGCAGCTGTTCAATCTCGGGTTAGGCAACTGAAGAACCAGTGGTGGACAAGGAAGGCTCTGGAGAGCCAGCAACTTGCTGACTGCGGGGATACCAGAGGTTTCTTCGATGCCACAAGAGCGGTATATTGCCCCAGCCACCGTTGCCTAGCCCCCCTTCGCTCCAAAGATGGGCTAATGCTGCTGAAAGACAATGAGTCAATTACCAACAGATGGAAAGAGCACTATGAGGAGCTACTGAACAGAGACACAACTACTGAGATGGAGGCCCTTGACCAACTCCCTCAACAACCCATCAATGAGAATATGGGAGCACCACCCAGTCGGAACAAGTTGCAGGATGCCATAAGGAAGATGGAGAACAACAAGGACACTGGACCTGACGGCATCCCAGCAGAAATCCTGAAGGATGGTGGGCCAGTTCTCCTTAGTCACATCCACGCCCTGCTCCTCAAAATATGGGAAAAGGAGGAAATCCCTGCACAACTTAGGGATGCCGTCATTGTCTCCATCTTTAAGAAGGGAGACAAGGCAGACTGCAGAAATTAACATGGCATTTCCCACCTATCCACCACTGGGAAAACTCTCGCCCCGGTTTTGGCTAATAGACTCCTCCCCCTGTCAGAAAACAGTCTCCCTGAGTCTCAGAGTGGATTTCGCCCAAATAGAGGTTCCATGGACATGATTTTCACTGCTCGCCAACTACAGGAAAAATGCCGGGAACAAAATCAACCACTATACATGGCCTTCGTAGACCTCACCAAAGCCTTTGACTCTGTGAACCGTCAAGCTCTGTGGCTGGTTCTGGCAAAAATTGGCTGCCTGGACAAATACATCCGGATACTGAGACTATTGCATGACAATATGTCAGCCACAGCACTCAGTGGCAGTGGAGATGAAACGGAACCCTTCAGGGTTCACACTGGAGTCAAGCAGGGCTGTGTCATTGCTCCTACCCTGTTCTCCATTTTCATTTCTGCTATCCTCCATCTTATGGGTAAACACCTGCCACAAGGAGTCAGAATCATGTACAGAACCGACAGACAACTCCTGAACATCAACAGATTCAGGGCTAAAAGCAGAACGACCACCACATCCATCATGGAGCTGCAGTATGCCGATGACAATGCCCTTGTGGCCCATTCAGAAGAGGACCTACAGTGCATTCAGGATGCTTTTGCCAAGGCATACAAGCAGCTTGGTCTGCCCCTTAACATAAAAAAGACCCAGATCCTCTACCAGCCACCACCCAACACAAATAACCCTGCTCCACCCCCAACTATCTATGTTGACAAAACCAGACTCGAAAATGTGGACCACTTTACATACCTCGGAAAGCTCCTATCATCCAAAGCTAATTTGATGAGGAAATACACCACCGCCTCAGCTGTGCCAGTGGGGTTTTCTCAAGACTGAGGAAAAGGGTCTTTGAAAACCGCGACCTCCAGGCCAGAATGAAAATTCTGGTCTACAAAGTGGTAGTGTTGCCCACCCTACTGTATGGATCAGAATCCTGGACCACATACAGCAGGCACCTGAAGGCACTAGAGGCACATCATCAGAGGTGCCTCCGAAAGATCCTCAAGATCACCTGGGAAGATAGACGCACCAATACCAGCGTCCTGGAGGAGGCTAACATTCCCGCTATCACTGCCACCATTGCCCAATACCAGCTCAGATGGACTGGCCATGTCATCCGTATGTCTGACTCTCGCCTTCCAAAACAAGTCCTATACTCCCAGCTTCTCACTGGACAACGTGCCCCGGGTGGTCAAAAGAAAAGTTATAAGGATAACATCCAAATGAACATCAAAAAATGCCACATAGACCCTAAGACCTGGGAGGACACAGCAACCAACAGGGCGACCTGGAGAAAACTTGTCCGGGAAGGAGCTGCACTTTATAATAATGATCTCCGACATGCTGCAGAAGACAAGCGCACACGCAAAAAGGAGGGAGTTTCCACCAAAAAGGCCCAAACCAATCCCACAATTACCACCGCCCACCCCTGCCCACACTGCACCAAAATATGCGGCTCCAGGATTGGCCTCTTCGCCCACCTGAAGACCCACAAGGACCAAGAAGGAGGACAGTCATACTCAACCCCGAGTGACCACCGAAGAAGAAGAAGAAGAAGACGTATGACCATGTATTTTGCATCCTACAAATATAACATTCCAAGATGTTTCTTTATTTGCTTTTTAAATATTGATTTCTGTATCAATTTAGTCATTGGCAGTGGTAACGAATTCCATGCTTTCATTGATCTATATTCTACTGTATGCTTCAGAAAATTAGTGTTTGGCTTAGGAAGTGAAAACCGGCTTTCTGTTGCCTGTCTAGTGGCATATGTATATGATTCTGGATTGTGTTTTAACTGATTGTACTGATATAATGGAGTTTTGTATTGTAAAACCTTCCATATTGAAGATAGAAGTGCAACATTCATTCTGTCCTCAACTTTTAACCATTGTAGACAGAAGCGCATGCTGTTGATGTTCGTATTGTATGGACATTGGAGAGCAAAGCATTTTGCCTTGTTCTGTACCAACTGGAGTTTTCTTAAATCTTTTTTCATGGCATTTGCCCATATTATTTGGCAATACTCAAGCTGTGAGAGAACAATAGTGTTTATTACCATTTTAGTCAATTCTGGTGTAAGGTATTTTCTGCATTGCCTTACCACTGCCAATGCCGTACCCATTCTGTTTACAACAATGTCAATGTGTTTTGACCAGGGCAGTTTTGAACAGATTGATGCCCAGGAGCTTAGCTTCCTTTACTTGTTGGATTGGTGTTTTATTTATAAAGAGTTTTAGCTCTGGCACTTTCCTAAGAGAATGATTTGAACCAAATATAGTGCTTTTCATTTTAGTTGCGTTAAGTATCAGTTTGTTTTCAAAGACAAATTTCCCAATTATATCTAGCTCCCTATTCAAGGTGACATTTAGTAACTCAGCAAGAGTTGTTGCTGATGCATACACTGTGGTGTCATCTGCACACATCGTTAATTTAGCATATTTTAGTACAAGAGGTAAATCATTTGTAAAAATTGAGTACATAAGTGGACCTAGGCAGCTTCCTTGAGGAATTCCACACTCTATAGTAGATACACTATCTGAGTAATCTCCATTAAAGAAGACTCTGTGATCTATGCATCAAATAACTTTCCATCCAGGCCATGGCAGATGGTCTAAAACTGTAATGGAACGGTTTCCTTTATTTTCAGAGCCTCTCTGCCACTACGGGCATAGTTCCATTATCTTAAGTCTTTTGCCTTCTAGTGGCATAGATAAGTACCGCAGTTTCAGCTACTTCCTTTTCCTGTGACAAGAAAATGGTGTGACAACACAGCTCCATCATTAGCCATCACCTAGTTTCTACGCCTTTGAGTGGCAATATCTGTAAGTAAAGCTATTATCCATCACTGCTAGATCTTTATTTTGAAGTACTTTTTACATATTTGCTACAGTTTGTATAATTTTGGTAACATGTATGACAGCAAATTTTAATGATGGCATTCAGGCTATACGTTTGATGCTAGCGTAAATACAGTATTCAGTGCTATACCTGATTAGTTACAACTTACATTTTATTCCTGCAGAAAAAACGTTAGTTTTGTACTTACCTTTGTTTCCTGAAAAATAGAGGATTAGTTATCCTATCTGTAACTCTAGATTGAGTAAGCTATTTTGTATTGTATACTGATGTATGCTTTTCTGTATGTTTATTTTCAGTTTCACACTTCCTTGTTATTAAATCCTGTCCATATATAACACTGGTCTGTTCCTTTGAGGATATGACGCAAGGGAGAGTTTAGCTGGCTGTAAAACCTGATATAGGACAAGAGTCACATTGGGTGTAGCAGTACAAAAACCATAAGACTCCTGCTTTTCAGGAAGGAGCTTGTGGTCAATTACATTAAATGCTGCTGTAAAATCTAATAGGACTGCACCACAGATCATTTTGCTGTCCAAATCTTTGTACCAGTCATCTGTCATTTGAGCCAGAGCTGTACATGTAGAATGTCCCTTGCTATAGGCATGCTGAAAATCTGTTCTCAGATTATTTGCTGAGAAGTATTCTTGTATTTGATCAAAAATTGCCTTCTCAAAGATCTTACTAATAGCTGATAGCAAGCTTATGGGGCGGCTGTTATGGCCACTAAATTATGTTTTCTTATCTTTGGGCAATGGTATGACTTTTGCTCCCTTCCAAGCTTGTGGAAAGATCGATTGTTTCAGGCTGGCATTCATTATGTGACAGATTGGGTGTGCAATGTAATTAACAGCTATTCAAATCAGTTTATCATCGATATTATCAATTCCTGGTTGTTTGTCATTACATGTTAACTTAATTAATTTTTCATCTGTTTCTGTTTTTAGCTCATTAAACTCAAAATGACATGGTTTATCTCTCATATTTTTTATGTTAAAAATTGATAAACTGTTATCTGTCCCATGTGATAATTCTTTCCTTAATTCATATACCTTGCTTCTAAAATAGTCATTTCAATAATTTGCAATTTCTTTGGCTTTAGTAATAAAGCTACCTCCACAGTCAATATAGGTGGGTTTTAAAGACGAGTTTCGTCCCATTATACTGTTCAGTGTACTCCAAAGCTTTTTCCCATCATTCCTTGTTCTGCTTAACTGTAGAGCACAATGTTGTTTCTTTTTCTTTTGCTTGAGCTTTGTAACATAATTCCTTAATTTACAGTATTTCTGTCTGTCAATTATATTACCACTTTTTTGTTCCATTTCCTTTGCCTTATCCCTCACAGACATGTGGTCCTTTAACTCATTGTCAACCCATGTTGCTCTATGAGTTCTCACCGTCAGTTTTCTAACAGGTGCATGCTTGTCCAAGACTGGTTGAAACTTTTTAAGAAAGACTTCTAGTGCTCCATCTGATTCCTTTTCATCATAAATGGTTGACCAACACATGTTACTAACATCTTGCAGGAAGGCTTCCTGAGAGAACCTCCTGTGTGACCTTTTGTACACAACTTTTGGTTTAGCTTTGGGTACTTTACTTTTTCCTGACAATCACTACTACATTGTGATCACTACAACCTATTGGAACTGATACTGCCTTGGTGTAAAAATCATTTTCACTGAAAAAAATATGATTGATACAAGATGATGTGTGGATACCCCTATTGTTAATATTTAATCTAGTTGGTTGTGTTACCATTTGTTTCAAACAACATGCCTCAGTTATGGTGATCAATTGATGTTTTAAGGGACATATGTGTGATAGCCAGTTGATATTTAAATATCCTGTAAAAACAACTTCCATATTCAATTCACATACCTTTTCTAGATTCCTGCCTATAACATCTAAATAATAACGATTTGAGCTTGGTGGCCTGTAACAGCAGCCCAATATAATTGATTTAATATGGGGCATGTTAACCTGAAGCCACAATACCTCAATTTCCTTACACATAATGTCCTCCCTAACTTTCACATTCACCAGGGATCGGAGTTATTGTGAAAGTGGTCCTCTATTCATAGGGAATAGTTATGTTTGGCGGTTTTAATGCCCTTTTTGAGGTTGGATCTGGCTGCGCTGTATGCCTCGCAGTTACCTGACTTGAATGCTGCATCCCCGGCTTTCAGCAGCTGCCAGACCTCACTGGTCATCCAGGGTTTCTGGTTTGGAAAGGTGCGGACTGATTTTTTTGTTGTGACACTCTCAGTGCAAAAGTTAATGAAGGATAGCATGGGAGATGTCTGCTCATTAATGTCTATATGGGAGCCATTGGGTAGCTGAATGTGCAAAAATACTCCAGTCTGTGTTGTCAAAACAGCCCTTGAGTTCAGAGACTGCTCCTTCTGGCCAGACAGTGATTGTCTTTACTGCTGGCTTGGTCCGTTTTATGAGGGGTTGTAGGCTGGGACCAGGAACAGGCAGAGGTGGTCACTTTATATGAGTCCTTTATGTTTGTATAGAGATGGTCCAGGGTGTTTTGTCCCCTAGTAGGGCAGGAGACATGTTGATGGAATTTGGGCATTACAGCCCTGAGGTTAGCCTAAGACCACCAGTTATGATAAAGACATTGTCCGGGTGTTTGGTCTGTTGTTTGCTGATGGCACATTGTAGCTGCTGAAGTGCTACCTTAGCATTTGCATGTGGGGGGGGGGTGTATAAAGTGGCGATGGTAATGGCCGTTAGCTCCCAAGGCAGGTAAAAAGGCCCGCACTAAATAATAAGGAGCTCGAGATCAGGAGAGCAATGCCTTTCAACGACCTTTATATTGTTGCACCGAGTTACTGACATGAATACTCAAACCTCCTCCACAGATCTTGCTGGAGTCTGCTGTGCTGTCAGCACGGAAAGGCTGTGTGGTCCGCTAGCTCTACTGCTGAGTCGGCTATGTAAAACTAACATAAATAACAAAGAAAACATAGCACTGAACAGGGAGCCGCAGTAGCCGCTGCGTCCAGCGCGCCGCCATTAGTGATTAGTGGTTGATTGGTGAGTGGTGTTGTGTGAATGTGGTGATGTTACGCTACAGTCGGTGAGACAGTAGGACGCCATCTCACGAGTTTGCTTGTGTTAAACTACATTCGATGAAACGCTAGCTCGGAGGACGCCATTGCTGACCGTGAGGTATCTTTGCCAAGCTATATTCGGGGAGACGCTAGCCTAGAGGGCGCCCTTGCTGACCGTGAGTGCTTTTGCTAAGCTACATTCGGTGAGAAACTAGACGAGAGGATGCCGTTTTGTGAGTGTGTCGATGCTAAGCTACAGTCAGGGAGACGCCATACCAGAGGACACCATTGCTGACTGGCATGGACCGCTTGCGTGATTTCTGATGAGGATTTCCTCCCTCTACTGTCTAGTTTCATCTCAGGGACCACAAACTTTTTCTCCAAGACTGACGGCGAACTGTGGGTTGCATTTTTTTTGTCTTTGATCAGCTGAGGATAATGATTCTGTTGGCTGCACCGCAACCGAGCGACAAAAAGGCCTGCAACTTTTTTTGTATTTTGTCTGTGTGCATCTGTGTGTGTTTGTGGGCCCACTGTGGTGTTTAGAGTTTAGACAAGTATTTGATCTGAGTCTGCTCTAGGGAAATAGTGGAAAAAGAATGGAGAAATAGCGATTTAAGCTTTGTGTTGTAATATTTTGGAATTAGCCAATTCAGTGTTGCATGTTTTTTTTTCCGGGCAATTAATGTATTTGCTAATTTGGGTAAAGGTAATTTTGTTTAATATTATTTCAAAAATTAGTATTTTTTAATGTAAGGGGGTCTCAATTTTGTTATATGTGTTTTTGTTTCTATTTAACCAAAATGTTAAATATTATTTGTGTTCCAAAAAGCCGTCAGTAAACTGTTATTGCTTTTCATTCAAAAGAGGTGGGTCAATTATTTAAAATACAGCATAGTCGTTGTGAATAAGTCTACTACTAAGTGGAAAGTTTTGTTGTTGTTGTTGTTTTTAAAAAAAAAATTTATTGGTGAAACACAAGCAAACAACAAACAATACTGGGAATACAGGTCACCATTTTTCATATTTTATTTTCCCACCCACCCTTCCACCCCACCCAACCCCTGCATCTCAACAAAAGCACAATACAAAGAATAAAAAATATATACGTATATAAAAGGGGAAGATATCGATAACCAGTGTCTCCCCTTAATAGCTAACATCAAAAACAACCACAACAACAGCAATAATAATGATAATAAATGAGTGAATTAAATAAGCAAAGACAAAGTACAAAATACTTGTACATACATAAAACATACATAACAAAAAAAAAAGTATGGACAATTGGCAATACACCAAATCAACACGACAATCTGCCCCCAAACGCCGACTGCACCCCATGAGGCCACAGTCCAAGGTATATGCACCCACACATTGTTATATTTGCATGCATACCCACCAACATAAACGCATGCCCAATGTACCTATATATACATTACATGTATATGCATGCAAATGCATATCTCAGAACAGTACACCGTTGTCTAAACCAAATCACACATCCATTGCTCTCGTCCAATGGGATAGAGTGCACTGTTTCAAAGTGAGATATAAGAGGCTGCCAGTGTTTGTAGATTTTTTCAACTGAGCCCCGGACAGCAAATTTGATCTTTTCCAATTTCAGAAATGACATTAAGTCCCGTAGCCAGAACATGTTTGAGGGGGGTGAGCGATTTTTCCATAGGAGGAGAATATGGCGACAGGCAATTAAAGAGGCAAAGGAGATTACATTAATTTGTTTAGCAGTCATTTTAACTCCCTCCTCAGGGACACCAAAGATAGCAATTTTAGGCGATGCGTCCAGATTCAATTCCAATATCTCCAATATAAGGTTAAAGAAAGACCTCCAGTATTCTGTCAAACTTGGGCATGACCAGAACATATGAGTCATGTCTGCTGGTGCTTGAGAGCACCTGTCACAAAAATCAGAGAGGTTTGGGTAACTCTTTGATAGTTTTGCTTTGGTAAAATTGGTCCTATGAAGGACTTTGGATTGAATGAGACTAAACCTCGCACAAGAGGAGGATGCGTGTATTGCACGTATTGCAGTGTCCCACCAATCATCGGACAGAGTGATACCTAGTTCAGCCTCCCAGCCTGTCTTGATCTTATGCAGAGCAGGGGGAGTCGTTGCTGATAAAAGATTGTATATAAAAGAAATATGGCCTTTTGACAAGTCAGTAACTGCAAGAAGATGGTCAATGCCCGAGGTCGGCGGAGCCTGTGGAAATGCTGGGGTGCTAGACTTGGCAAAGTTGCGAATTTGAAAATACCTAAACAGATCAGAATGTTCAAGTTTGAATGTGGAACGTAATTGTGCAAAGCTAGCAAACAGGCCATCAACATAAAGATCACCCAGGCAGGATAGGCCTTGTCTGCACCAGACGGCAAATCTCGAATCAATCTTGGCTGGTTGAAAGAGTTGATTGTTGCAGACAGGTGTAGCTAGGGGCATAGAAGTCCAGCTGAACTGTTGCCTAATTTGTTGCCAGATTTTCAAAGTGGTAATTACTATGGGGTTAGAGGAGTGCTGTTTAGGCTTAGATGGAAGACTGCTACACACCAGTGCTTTTAAGGATGAAGAATGACAAGAGTTAGCTTCTAACTGAATCCAATTACCATCAGGGTCTGATATCCAGAGTGCAATTTTATGCATGTTAGCAGCCCAGTAATATAACTGGAAATTGGGTAGACTGAGCCCCCCCTGTAACCTCCCTCTCTGGAGCAAAGATTTACGAATTTGTGGGATTTAACCCCCCCCCCCCCCCATATAAAATTTGAAATTACTGAATCCAATTAACGAAAGAAATGTTTAGGTAAAAAAATAGATAGGCATTGAAATAAGTACAAGTATCTGGGAAACACGTTCATTTTAATGGATTGTACTCTACCTGCTAGGGAGAGGATAGGCTGTTCCATCTTCGCAGAACAGTTTTCACCTTTGCTGTTAGAGCTGTAAGATTTTCCTCACATAGAGAGTGGATGGAAGTTGTAATATTTATTCCTAAGTATTTAAGCCTGGTGCTAGATAATCTGAAGGGAATATTAGACTGGGGTATTTCCTGGGCCAATTGATTAATAGGAAAACATTAATTTTTCTGTATATTTAGTTTGTACCCAGAGAAGTTACTAAAGGATTGGAGAGTGGCTAAAATATGTGGAATGGAACTTATTGGATCAAAAACGTTAAGGAGTAGGTCATCTGCATACAAGGATACTTTGTGCTCTGCATCACCTCTTTTGATGCCTGAAAACAACTTATCAGTCTTAAGAGCAATTGATAAAGGTTCAATAACAATGGCAAAAGGAGGGGGGAACTCAGGCATCCTTTACGTGTCCCGTGTAAGAGGGGAAAGAATTGTGATCGTTGATTGTTGGGACATATGCAGGCCTGCGGGGAAGCATACAGTAAGCGTATCAAGGATGTGAATTTCTCTCCGAACCCAAATTGCTTTAATGTGAAGAACAGATGGCTCCGCTCAACTCGATCAAAAGCTTTTTCTCCATCGAGAGATATTACCACCTCAGGATTAAACAGAGGGGCTGGAGAGTGAATGATGTTAAGAAGTCTCTGTATGTTTGGGAAGGAGTGACGGTATTTGATAAATCCTGTTTGGTCAACTGTAATTATGGAGGACAAAATAGTCTCGATTCTAGCTGCAAGGACTTTAGCAAGTAACTTTTCGTCAACATTAAGTAGCGAAATAGGTCGATAAGAGGAGCATAAACTGGGATCTTTGTCCTTTTTAAGGATCAGTGAAATAGAGGCTTAGGTAAGTGTTGGTGGTAGTGTGCCTTTTAGAGAGAGTCCTCGAGTCCTACCAGCCCGCCCTCCCCCCTGTACCTATGCTCATCTTCCCGCCTATGATGAGCGGCAGGCAAAACTATTTATTAACCTCCGGAATAACTAAAGGAAAGCACTATCCTTCTTATTCCTATATTCTTAAAACAGAGAGCACTACCGAGCTTGCATATGTACTGTAAACACACATCAACAGATTTAGAAATAAAACAGGAACAGAGCAGAGTAGCACAAAAATGCTAGAAAAAAACCTAGTATATGTGTGCACATCCACATCCACATACCCATACATACATATGCACATGCAACTATATACACACACACGCACACATACACATACGCACACACTTAATCGCACACGCAAACTCACACAGACTCCACACCATTACCTTGAAGGGTCAAAGCCGTTTAAGAATCAGGTTCTGATTTGGAGATGATTGCAGTTTGAAAAAAGAGAAGTCCGAAGTAGTTTACTATGTTCAGTGGGTGGCGTAGTTGTCCGAAGAGACTCTGTTTTTCGTGTACTTGGTTTGAGGAAGCCGATATCATGGCGATCGCAGCAGTGGTGAAAAAGTCCAATTGTAGTGTCCGGAATTAATGTTTAGTCCACATGTCCATATTCCAATGGCAGAGGTCCACAATCCAAAATCAAACGTTAGTGTTATAAGGAGGAACTTTCGTCCGGTTGAAATAATCACATTTCAAAAAGGGCCGAGGTGCACGGTAGCCAAATCGGCCGCTCACCGTGACACCTGGAATTATTTCATTGTTTATATAACTGATGCCTGGCCCGGACCGAATAGGAAAGCCTCGGCAGTATTTCAGGAGCCGTGTACGTTGCGAGCTTGTTTACTCAGATCAGTTCGCCAGGTGTGGTTGTAGAACGTTTCAGCCTCTTCTGCGGTGTGAAACTTGTGCGCCACGCCCTGGTGTGTTAGTGTAAGTACAGCTGGATGGCGGAGTGTGAACTTAACACTCTCTTTTAGAGTTTGGACTTGATTGTGAGGAATGTGGCGCGCTTCTTGGCCAGCTCGCTGCTCATGTCTGGAAAAATAAAGATCCTTTGACCCTGATATACAAGTTGCTCTCGTTTTCTCGCTAGGGCGAGTACCCGGTCCCTCTGTTTGTAGCGTAGAAAGCGAATGATCATGGGTCGGGGTCGTTCTCCTTCCCCTGGTTTCGCTCTCAACGTGCGGTGTGCCATTTCAAGCTCTGGTGGTGAGGTGAACGATTCGTCTTGCAAAATGTCAACGAAAAATGTAGACATAAAATATGTGGCCGAACGTCCCTCGTAACCTTCGGGTAGTCCAACTACTCTGACGTTGTTCCGACGAGAGCGATTTTCGAGGTCTTCTGTCTTGTGTTTAAGATGACGGTTTTCAGTTTGGAGTTGTTTCACCTGTGTTTCAATGCTGGTTAGCCTGCTGCTATGGTCGGAGAGGGTAGTTGTGGGAGTGCAGGAATGAAGAGACGGAGAGATCGAGTCGAGTCAATTCTGTTTACTCACCACACAAAACGACACCGATACAGCACAACCTCTCCTGTCAACCAGCAAACCGCTAGGCTGCTACAAACATGGCTCCCCCCCGGAAACTCTAAGCAGTGCCTACGTCAGAACCCCGAACGTCTGCCTTAAAGGAGCAGCAGCCCCTGGTGAATCTATCCGCAATTGTGTATCACCGCACAGTATCCATTGTAACCATACGAGAGCCCAAATCCTCCACCTTGATTCGAACCACATTTAAGGGCGCTTGAATAGGAGACAGTGAAGCTTGTATTTCGGCAGAAATCGCTGCTCTATTCTTCTCCAGTTCAACTATCAGGTCGGCGATGGTCAGAGTGGAGTTAGCTACTTCTGCGGTAGCCATTGTTAGCTTAGGCTCTGGAGGTATGGTAGGACCTGTGATCGTAGTTTTTCCTCTCTGGGCGCTGGTCTTATTTTTGCCAGACATTGTTAAAATTCATATTGTCGCCCGTTCCTGCAACACTGAATAAATTCGAGATTTACTGTTGATGTGAATAGTAACGATTTACGAAATCGTTCGGGAGCTGCTCTCTGTGCGTCTGCTTCACTCGGTCGCCATAACGGAAGTCCAGTTTTGTTGTGCATTAGAAGGGTATTGCAAGTTTCACCCAGAGCAGGTAAACCTTCGTGGTAGCTACTGTAACCTACTAAAAGACTGGCTGGCCGATCGCCAGGTGGACTCGGGCCCCCTGTCGCCTCGTGGTGCAGTACAACCCCGGATGGAATCCCGCATCGGGCGGAAATAGGCTCGGTTACATTGGTGGCAGCGGTGGGATCCGGAAGTGTCCGGAAGCGTGCAGATCCTCAGAAGTCTCTTCGGGGCGCAGAAACAACAAAGCGCGAGGGCGCGCTTCCGGACACTTCCGGATCCCACCGCTGCCACTAGGCGGATTGGTGCAGCATCAGCAGTAATGCGGACGTTGTACTGGACCGTTGTGGCGAAGAAGGAGCTGAGCTGAGAGGCAAAGCTCTCAATTTACCAGTCAATCTTCGTTCCAATCCTCACCTATGTTCATGAGCTTTGAGTAGTGACCGAAAGGGTGAGATCGCGGATACAAGCGGCTGACATGAGTTTCCTCCGTAGGGTGTCTGGGCTCAGCCTTAGAGATAGGGTGAGGAGCTCGGAGTAGAGCCGCTGCTCCTTCGCATCGAAAGGAGCAGGTTGAGATGGTTCGGGTATCTGATTAGGATGCCTCCTGGGCGCCTTCCTTTAGAGGTTTACCGAGCACGGCCAACTGGGAGGAGACCCCGGGGATAGACCCAGAACGCGCTCGAGGGACTCCATGTCCAATCTGGCCTGGGAACGCCTTGGGATCCCCCAGGAGAGCTGGAGGGCGTTGTTGGGGAGAGGGACATCTGGAGTGCCCTATTTAGCTTGCTGCCACCGCGACCCGACCCCGGAGAAGCGGCTGAAGATGAGATGAGATGAGATGAGATGAGATGAGATGAGATGAGATGAGATGAGATGATGATTTTTGACCAGCTTTATAAACATTTTTAAAAAAGTACTTGGTGCCAACGGAAGCAAAAAGACAGTGTTCTCGGCATGACAAAGGGAGAGAATAGATTCTGTTCATTTTGGTTTTACTTTTCTGTCTGGTGACCATGCCTTGTTTCCTCCATGTCTTGTCTGTACTTCCCCCCTCAGCCATCACCTGCTTATGTGTTGTCCCTCTCTGTGTCATATTGCCAGCTAAAATTATTTCTCTGTGTCCCTGTAACTTCCTTGTCCTCTTCCCGACTCCCTGCTTCAGTCCCTAGCTTGCTAATGTTATTATTTTTTTCTCCTCTCTTTGTCTCTTCCTGTCACTCTGCCCCTTTTGTTTTCTGCTCTCTATTTTCATTCTCTATTATTCCATCTATCTTTATTTCTCTCTTTTCCATCTCCATCCCACTCCCATCCTGTGTCTTTTCCTACCAACGTTTTAATCTTCTCTGTTGTGTTTCAGTGTAAATTTTCTTTCTCACGGTTGAAGGCTGGCATGTCTTTCTGACTGACTGCTCCAATCAGAGGCTGCCAACAGCAGCCAATTTACAAAGAAAACGCAGCTTCACAAATTCAAATGCAAACAATGGATATAGGAAGGTGTGTGTGTGTGTGTGTGCGTGCGTACGTACGCGCATGCGTGCGCGTGCGTGCGTGCGCGCGCGCGCGTGTGTGACCATAATAGAAGAATAAATTGCTTGTGCTGGGCAGTTCCCACTTTTTATGTACAGTTTTGCTTTTTCAAAGAAGAAACATGTAAGCACCTCAACACTTTATATTAGGTCTAAATTGCGATAACTAGCTTTAGAGTGGGATGATGAGACTGTGAGGCCATCGGAAGCGCATGCGCCCAGAGACGTGAGGGAGCTGATATGCTCAAGCGTGAGGACGCGCTTCTTGAAAAGTGGGGGGGGGGTAGTGTAACATGTAAGTATAAATAGACTCATTAGCCCTTGGCTAACTACTGCTTAGCATAGTCGCCCGTGGTGTGGGAAATCCAGGTACGTGTCCTGGCTGCGGCAGTTTCCGGCTGCCCCCCGGATTCACTTCAGTGTTTTTTGTTTTCATTGCTTTTTCAAAGAAGAAACATGTAGCACCCCAACACTTTATATTAAGTCTATATTGCGATAACTAGCTTTAGACTGAAATGATGAGGTGTTTGGGTTCGTTTTCCTAAAGTGGTGTAACCGAGCCTAATTCCGCCCGCTGCGGGATTCGAACCAGAATTGTACTGCACCACGAGGCGACATCGCTAACTGCTCGACTAAAGGGGGGCTGACCCCCTGGCGATCGGCCAGCGAGTCTTTAAGTCGGCTACAGTAGTCACCTTCTCCCGGGAGCACAAACTCATTCATTCATTGATTCATTCGTTTCATTCATTCATTCATCAGCCACTTCTCCGGGGTCGGGTCGCAGTGGCATCAAGCTAAGTAGGGCACTCCAGACGTCCCTCTCCCCAGCATCGCCCTCCAGCTCCTCCTGGGGGATCCCAAGGCGTTCCCAGGACAGATTGGACATGTAGTCCCTCCAGCGAGTTCTGGGTTCAGCCCGGGGTCTCCTCCCAGTTGGCTTCCAAAGGAAGGCGCCCAGGAGGCAACCTAATCAGATGCCCGAACCATCTCAACTGGCTCCTTTCGACGCGAAGGAGCAGCGGCTCTACTCCAAGCTCCCTCCGGATGTCAGAGCGCCTCACCCTATCTCTAAGGCAGAGCCCAGACACCCTACGGAGGAAACTCATTTCAGCTGCTTATATCCGCGATCTCATCCTTTCGGTGACTACCCAAACAAAGCTCATGACCATAGGTGAGGGTTGGAACGAAGATTGACTGGTAAATTGAGAGCTTTGCCTCCCAGCTCAGCTCCTTCTTCGCCACAACGGTCCAGTACAGCGTCCGCATTACTGCTGATACTGCACCAATCCGCCTGTCAATCTCCCGCTCCATCCTACCCTCACTCGTGAACAAGCCCCCGAGATACTTGAACTCCTTCGCTTGAGGCAACCACTCATCCCCAACCCGGAGGGAGCAGTCCACCATATTCCGGTAGAGAACCATGGCCTCAGACTTGGAGGTGCTGACTCTCATCCCAGCCATTTCACATTCAGCTGCAAACCGCCCCAGCGCGTGCTGGAGGTCGCATTCTGATGAAGCCAACAAAACCACATCATCTGCGAAGAGCAGAGATGCAATTCTGAGGTTCCCAAAACGGACACACTCCTCACCTTGGCATGCGCCTTGAGATCCTGTCTATGAATATCACAAACAGAATCGGAGACAAGGGGCAACCTTGGCGGAGTCCGACACCCACCAAAAAAACGTGTTTGACTTTGTGCCGAGAATGCGGACACAGCTCTCACTTTGGTTATACAAGGACCGGATGGCTTGTAGCAATTGCCCCGGTACCCCATACTCCCGCAGTACCCCCCACAGAGTGCCCCAGGGTACACGGTTGTAAGCCTTCTCCAAGTCCACAAAACATATGTAGACTGGCTGGTCAAACTACCATGCCCCCCTCAGCACGTCCGCAAGGGTAAAGCGCTGGTCCGTTTTTCCACAGCCAGGACGGTAACCGCATTATTCCACCTGAATCTGAGGTTCAACGATAGGTTGGAGCCTCCTTTCGAGCACCCTAGAGTAGACTTTCCCAGGGAGGCTGAGCAATGTGATGCTCCGATAATCGGAACACACCCTCCAGTACCCCTTTTTGAATATGGGAACCACCACCTCAGTCTGCCACTCCACAGGTACTGTCCCCGACCTCCACGTGACACTGAAGAGGTGTGTCAACCAAGACAGCCCAAAAGTCAAACATCATCTTGTTTACTAACATATTTCTTCTATTTCTCAGGCAGACCTCCATTTGCATTATTACCACAGCAGATGTCATAATTGGAGAACAGCTTTCCCCGGTTTTATGCTGGAGTTACTATCTGGATATTAGATTTAGGTAAAGGCACTTTCATTAAAATGTAATCTGACATGGAGAACTATATCATAAATGCCTAGTGGCTCATAGTGAGTCTATATGGCCTTAACTAAGACAGTGCTTACAGCCAAGTGACCTTTTGAGTAATTGACTGAATGACAGGATTAATGCCATTACCCTGATTACATCAAAATATATATATGCAAGAGCATGTTGCTGTAGAAAGGGGAACAAAAACAATAATCTGTAGCTGTGATCGGGTGCATGCACTACAGGATTGTGTGTGTGTGGAGGGGGGGGCACTATAGCTGACCTTTGTGGTTTGTGCATGTGTACCTATGCATTTACTGAATACATGTGCATATCAGTGCTAGAAACTAGGTGTGTGTTTCCATTTTTGTGTTCAAGAATGTGTCCACAGGATCGTGTGTACGTGTTTCTCTATATTTAGTCTTTGCTGTCTTTGTTTAAATGCATATTTGTTATTGTTCACTTGTATGCATCCACATCTGCTAGTCAAATGCATACATCCATGCCGCCTGTGCCTCGAAACAGTTCATTCCCTGGGGACCAATTGGATGCATAGAGTCTAAAATAACCTAGATTTTCATGTCATTAGTCCCCCATATCTCTCTCTCTCTCTCTCTCTCTCTCTCTCTCTCTCTCTCTCTCTCTCTCTCTCTCTCTCTCTCTCTCTCTCTCGCTTTCTCATCCAGCTTTTCCATGATGCCTGGATATCATGTTGGTTATAATAACCGCTAATGCACTGTGAACATTCTCAGCCTTGACCCTGTGTACCAGCCCTTTAAATGTTAAACAGCACAACAAAACATTTATTGTATCTGTGTTATGATAGGTACAAAAACATATTGTATTGAGGATCTCCAGACATTGCAGCGAGACCTTCGTCTGGCAGTGTATTCAGAAATCTAGTCTTCAGATTCTAATTATATTATACCATTGTGCATGTCCTACTTTTTGACACCATACTTGATAATGCAGCAGTGAACAACTTTTGCTTAATTTTAGCGACTCATATTTTGCTCTTTGTCCAGCTGTCGGGGTGTGTGTTTGTGTGTGTGTGTGTGTGTGTTTGGGGGGGGGCGGGCAATAAACTCCAACGCAGCACCTCTGGAAGTGGTATAGACTTAGGTCACCAAGGAGATTTTGAAGATTTAAGATTTTGGAGACTTGCAAAATTGCTTTGCTTCTGGGGTTTTCTTCCAGCGTGGTTGGTTTCAAGATTTCCCTGCATGTGTGATGTTAGAAGAGAGGTCTGATTGTAACTGAAATCCTTTATCACTGACCTGTAAGCTGCATTGTGATTGACCAGGTAGGAGTATGATTACACCTTGGCTCGTTTGCTCTTTCTTCTTCTTCTTCTTCTTCTTCTTCTTCTTCTTCTTCTTCTTCTTCTTCTTTCGGTTTGTTACCTGTTTTCCCAGGGGTCGCCACAGCAGATTTGATAGTTTCCATCGGTATCCTGTGAGGGTACAGCACCGATGGCGATCTTGTCAATCCGCATAATGATTTGGCCAAAATGTTATGTCGGATGCCCTTCCTGACTCCACCGCTAACCCTCTGGATGGGGGCACAGGTAAAGCACTGAATGCCATCCCAGTATTCATGGACCTGTACCCATGCCTGGTGCCATTTGTTTGCTCTTTCTGAATACCCTGGATATTCCCTTCAAATTTCAATACCTGAATTTAACACCCTTAATTAAAGCCACCTCAAGATAAGGTACCACGTCGTTTTTTGTCTGATTTTTTTAATCTGAATTTTCCAAACCTGATTTTATTTTATTTTTCTGAATTTTCAAGTTCTGACTGCAGGAGCTGAAATCAGATCCAGTATATTCAACCTGATTTTTTTTTATGAACGAGAATTTTCAAAACCTTAAATCTGAATTTTTAAGATCTGATTTTCAAGGAGGGGAAGTCAGACCCAATATATTTAAATATCCAAGAATCACCATCATGAATTTTTGCATCATGCATTCAAATGCCTCTTAAAATTAAGTTCTTCTGACGCTGATGTAACGTACACGAATAAGTAGGCTTGTCCCCGCGCTTCAACATATCAATTCCCTCACGCTTCTGGGCGCACGCGCTTCCGATGACCTCACGGTCTCACCATCCCACTTCTGACACCAATGTAGCAAACTTAGGGGGGGGCAACCGCAGGAACCGCCGCAGCCGGGACGCGAACCCGTATCTCTTGCACCGCGGGCGACAACGTTAACCAGTCGACTAAAGGGTCCGACTCGTTAGCCAAGGGCTACCGAGCTTATTCATCCGTGATCGTTACATTGCCCCCATTCACGTCCCCCCTGAATCACCACAGCCAGGACGCGAACCTGGGGCTCCCACACCGCAAGCGTCTACAGTGGCTTGCAAAAGTATTCATACCCCTTGAACTTTTCCACATTTTGTCATAATTCGACCACAAACATAAATATATTTTGTTGGAATTTTATGTGAAAGACCAACACAAAGTGGCACACAATTGTGAAGTACAAAGAAAATTATACATGATTTAAAAAAATTTTTACAAATAAAAAACTGAAAAGTGCGGTGTGCAAAAGTATTCAGCCCCCCCTGAGTCAATACTTTGTGGAACCGCCTTTTGCTGCAATTACAGCTGCAAGTCTTTTGGGGTATGTCTCTACCAGCTTTGCACATCTAGAGACTGAAATTTTTGCCCATTCTTCTTTGCAAAACAGCTCAAGCTCAGTCAGATTAGATGGAGAGCGTTTGTGAATGGCAGGTTTCAGATCTTGCCACAGATTCTCAATTGGATTTAGGTCTGGACTTTGACTGGGCCATTCTAACACATGAATATGTTGTGTTTTAAACCATTCCATTGTAGCCATGGCTTTATGTTTAGGGTCGTTGTCCTGCTGGAAGGTGAACCTCCGCCCCAGTCTCAAGTCTTTTGCAGACTCCAACAGGTTTTCTTCCAAGATTGCCCTGTATTTGGCTCCATCCATCTTCCCATCAACTCTGACCATCTTCCCTGTCCCTGCTGAAGAGAAGCACCCCCAGAGCATGATGCTGCCACCACCATGTTTGACAGTGGGGATGGTGTGTTCAGAGTGATGTGCAGTGTTAGTTTTCCGCCACACATAGCGTTTTGCATTTAGGCCAAAAAGTTCAATTTTGGTCTCATCTGACCAGAGCACCTTCTTCCACATGTTTGCTGTGTCCCTCACATGGCTTCTGGCAAACTGCAAACGGGACTTCTTATGGTTTTCTTTTAACAATGGCTTTCTTCTTGCCACTCTTCCATAAAGGCCAGATTTGTGCAGTGCATGACCAATAGTTGTCCTGTGGACAGATTCCCCCACCTCAGCTGTGGATCTCTGCAGTTCGTCCAGAGTCACCATGGGCCTCTTGGCTGCATCTCTGATCAGTGCTCTCCTTGTTCGGCCTGTAAGTTTAGGTGGACGGCCGTGTCTTGGTAGGTTTGCAGTTGTGCCATACTCTTTCCATTTCCGGATGATGGATTGAACAGTGCTCCGTGAGATGTTCAAAGCTTGGGAAATCTTTTTATAGCCTAACCCTGCTTTAAACTTCTCCACAACTTTATCCCTGACCTGTCTGGTGTGTTCCTTGGACTTCATGATGCTGTTTGCTCCCCAATATTCTCTTAACAAACCTCTGAGGCCGTCACAGAACAGCTGTATTTGTACTGAGATTAGATTACACACAGGTTGACTCTATTTAGTCATTAGGTCAACATTCGATCATTCAGCAATCATCAGGCAACTTCTGAAGGCAATTGGTTGCACTCAGAGAAAAGGGGGCTGAATACCTTTGCACACTGCACTTTTCAGTTTTTTATTTGTAAAAAAACTTTTAAATCGTGTATAATTTTCTTTGTACTTCACAATTGTGTGCCACTTTGTGTTGGTCTTTCACATAAAATCCCAATAAAATATATTTATGTTTGTGGTCGTAACATGACAAAATGCGGAAAAGTTCAAGGGGTATGAATACTTTTGCAAGCCACTGTATATCCGTCCATCCATTATTCAAACCGCTTATCCTGCTGTCAGGGTCGTGGGGATGCTGGAGCCTACCCCAGCAGTCATTGGGTGGCAGGCAGGGAGACACCCTGGGCAGGCCGCCAGGCCGTCACAGGGCAGGGGGGTAAGTATATATACAGTGCATCTGGAAAGTATTCACACCCCTTCACTTTCCCCACATTTTGCTATGTTACAGCCTTATTCCAAAATGGATTAAATTCTTTTTTTTCTCATCAATCTACATACAATACCCCATAATGACAAAGTGAAAAAGGTTTTGTAGAAATTTTTGCAAATTTATTAAAAATCAGAGAAAAGAGGGCTGAATACTTTTGCACACCGCACTTTTCAGTTTTTTATTTGTAAAAAAAATTCAAAATCATGTATAATTTTCTTTGTACTTCACAATTGTGTGCCACTTTGTGTTGGTCTTTCACATAAAATTCCAATAAAATATATTTATGTTTGTGGTCGTAACGTGACAAAATGTGGAAAAGTTCAAAGGGTATGAATACTTTTGCAAGCCACTGTATGTTCGACCCTTTAGTCAAGATGGTGAGACCGTGGGGTCATCGGAAGCGCGTGCGCCCAGAAGCGTGAGGGAGCTGATATGCGGAAGCGCTTCCCGAAAGGGGGCGGGTAGTGTAACGTGCACGGATAAATAGCCCCCCGAATTGGCTGCATTCCAATGTGGACAATTCAGGGGGGCAGCCCGGGAACCGCCACAGCCGGGACGCGAACTCGGATTTTCCGCACCACGGGCGACAGCGTTAACCAGTCGACTAAAGGGTCCTACCTGTTAGCCAAGGGCTACCGAGCCTACTTATTCATGTACGTTACACTGATTTAACTCAATATGAATGGCTCTTCTATTACTTACCAATGGGCCGCGCATTTTGTTTTTAACCAGTGTGACACGTGATGAACTCCTGTTTCAGCTCATAATGATGATGTCATTGTGAAGGCGACCACTAAGATTAGCTTGTAGTTTAAAGGTGTTTTGGGTATTATCACACAAGCAGGTATTGATACCCTGCTGTATGGGGATTTGTTTTTGCTGTTGTTTGTCTGTCTGTCATCTGCTTTGAGCAATAGACCTTTGATGGCCAGATTAAATTCAAGCGGTAAGAGGTTCAAGGTCATGGTCAACCTCGTTTTTTGTTTTTTGTTTTTTTGGTCATATCGTTGTCAAAATTAGAAATTAATTTTGAATTAACACCAAAATGTTCAATCAGTCATCCATCTTCAGCCACTTCGCCGGGGTTGGGTCGCAATGGCAGGAAGCTAAGTAGGGCACTCCAGACGTCCCTCTCCCCAGCAACGCCGTCCAGCTTCTGCTGGGGTATCCCAAGGCGTTCCCAGGCCAGATTGGACATGGAGTCCCTCCAGCGAGTTCTGGGTCTATCTCGGGGTCTCCTCCCAGTTGGCCGTGCCTGGAAGACCTCCAAAGGAAGGCACCCAGGAGGCATCCTAATCAGATGCCATAATCACCTCCACTTGCTCCTTTTGACACGAAGGAGCAGCGGCTCTACTCCGAGCTCCCTCCAGATGTCCGAGCTCCTCACCCTGTCGATAAGGCCTAGCCCAGACACCCTACAGAGGAAACTCATTTCAGCCGCTTGTATCCGCGTCTCACCGTTTCGGTCACTACCCAAAGCTCATGACCATAGGTGAGGATTGGAACGAAGATTGACTGGTAAATTGAGAGCTTTGCCTTCCAGATCCGCTCTCTCTTCACCTCAATGCTCCGGTACAACGTCCGCATTACTGCTGATGCTGCACAAATCCGCACAAATCCACCTGTCAATATCCTACTCCATCCTACCCTCACTCATGAGCAAGACCCTGAGATACTTTAACTCCATCACTTGAGGCAACAACTCATCCCCATCCTGGAGGGAGCAATCCACCATTTTCTGGAAGAGAACCATGGCCTCAGACTTGGAGGTGCTGACTCTCATCCCAGCCATTTCACACTCAGCTGCAGACCACCCCTGGAGGTCGCGTTCTGATGAAGCCAACAAAACCACATCATCTGTGAAGAGCAGAGATGCAATTCTGAGGTTCCCAAAATGGACACACTCTTCACCTTAGCATGCGCCTTGAGATCCTGTCCATGAATATCACAAACAGAATCGGAAACAAGGGACAACCTTGGCGGAGTCAGACACCCACCAAAAAAATGTGTTTGACTTTGTGCCGAGAATGCAGACACAGCTCTCACTTTGGTTAAACAAGGACTGGATGGCTTGTAGCAACTGCCCCGGTACCCCATACTATCGCAGTACCCCCCACAAAGTGCCATGGGGTACACAGTCGTAAGCCTTCTCCAAATCTACAAAACACACGTAGACTGGCTGGTCAAACTCCCATGCCCCCCTCAGCACTTCCGCAAGGGTAAAGAGTTTGTCCGTTGTTCCATGGCCAGGACGGAATCTGCATTGTTCCTCCTGGATCCGAGGTTCGACAATCGGCTAGAGCCTCATTTTTTAGCACCCTAGAATAGACTTTCCCAGGGAGGCTGAGCAAGTGATGCCCCAATAATTGGAGCGCACCCTCCGGGCCCCCTTTTTAAGTATGGGAACTACCACCCCAGTCTGCCACTTCACAGGTACTGTCCCCGACCTCCACGTGACAATGAAGAGGTGTATCAACCAAGACAGTCCAACAATGTCCAGAGCCTTCAGCATCTCAGGGTGACACCCATCCACACCCAGCGCCTTGCCACCGAGGAGCTTCTTAAACTACCTTAGAGACCTCTGCCAGGGATATGGGTGGGACTCCCCCTGAGTCTTCAGACTCTACCCCCTCCACTGACGACGTATTGGCCGGGTTCAGGAGCTCCTCAAAGGGTTCTGTCTGTGGGAGGAAATTGGAACACCCGGAGGAAACCCACACAGACACATGTGTACGATCTATCTATCTATCTATCTATCTATCTATCTATCTATCTATCTATCTATCTATCTATCTATCTATCTATCTATCTATCTATCTATCTATCTATCTATCTATCTATCTATCTATCTATCTATCTATCTATCTATATGGTATATCCATCCATCCATCCATTAGCTGAACTGCTTATCCTGTTCTCAGGGTCGCGGGGATGGTGGAGGCTATTCCAGCAGTCATTAGGCGGCAGGCGGGGAGACACCCTGGACAGGCCGCCAGGCCATCACAGGGCCGACACACACACACACACACACACACACACACACACACACACACACACACACACACACACACACACACACACACACACACACACACACATTCATACCTAGGGACAATTTAGTATGGCCAATTCACCTGACGTACATGTCTTTGGACTGTGGGAAGAAACCAGAGCCCCCGGAGGAAACCCACAAAGACACAGGGACAACATGCAAACTCCACACAGAGAGCTATATATTAGGCTGTCAAAATTGACGCGTTAACGCGGATTAATCCATCATCATGATTAATCTGATTAAAAATTATGACGCAATTAACCCATCTGCGCCGCAGAATGACTCAAAATCCCTGAAAAGTCTCTGGCAACGCAGTTCGGGCAGTTTGTCCAGGTAGAGTTACCGTCACACGTGCCGCCGCGCATGCACAAATGGGCAGTTGATCCGGCAGTGACAGAACCAACCAACTCGATAAGGAAGTATGGAAGACGCTAAACAGCACGTTGGCCCTCTCGGTGGGAAATTTGAATACAAAAAAAAACAAACCAAGACGGAACAGTCGACCACCATGAAGTATTGTGCACACTCTGCAGGAAGGAGTTTTCTTTTCACCGAAGCACTTCCAGCTTAAAATACCACATTAATGCGATGCATCCGTTAGTCGGGGATTCTGCTAGCACTTCGGCTGACGCGTCGCCCAGCTTGCGACAAACCACCCTCAAACGTCTCTCACACTTGAGAGACTGTTCTCAGTTGCAGGTGTAACGGGGGCAGTCCTATGCTGGTCAGCCTGCTGCACGCCCGTCACTCTCATCATTAGCTCTGCGTTGTGTTCTAGTTGGGTGGGGCCCCAGGTGTTGTGGGGGGCCCTCAGTCTCTCATCATCATTATCATCATCACGATCAAGGAAGGAGGGGGGACACACAGGACTCTATTTGGCCCACCTTGCCATTTATTTTGGTTTCAAACCTTTCAACAAACGTCCAGTCCTCCAGCGGGAGCGGTGTTTCTTACGGACGTGGGGGTCGAAGTTCAACCACTGCCCGGACTTCACTCGTGTGCGTTAGAAGGAGAAACCGTCCACGGGACTCCGATGTAAGAAAGGATAAACAAGTATTTTATCCCACAGCTTGCAGTATCTTCTTACAGGGATACTCAAGGTTACGTTCTCCTCAACCAGCAAAACTGTCCTACCGTAAGAAACACGCGTGGCTCGGCTCGATCGCTGCTTGAGACTCCTCCCACAAAACAAAATGGCCTCTCCCGCGTTCCCTCTTCCGTGTACCCACAAGACCTCTCTCTTAAAGCGACAGTACACGTATATGACGGTCGTTGTAAAACATACATAAAAGTAAATAATGACATAAAATAAAATGTAGTAAACACAAATAACAGCACACAGACAGGATTTGGTGATATTTCATACTCAAACAAAATAAAATAAAAACATTAATTTTAACCTGGTTACACAGGCAACACTGTAAGTAAGAAGCGGTCAGCTCTCCTCTCGGACAATGTCAACAAGTTAATCTGTATTAGTAGTGTAACCGGTTATTTTCTTGCCCGGTGCGGGATTCGATACGAGGTGTACTGCACCACAAGGCGACATCACTAATTGTTCGGCTAAAGGGTCAGACCCGTTAGCTAGGGCCTAACGTGTCTTATTAGTAGTTTACAGTAGCTTGCTGAAAAAGGAGTAACAGGGCCACATTGATGCGGATAAATGTTTGTTTTGAAAAAGAGAGTCAACAAAGTTTTTTGTTAACACAAACTGTTAAAGGTGTTTAATAAACATGTTAAGTGCATATATATTGTAACGTGCATGGATAAGAAGACACGCTGGCCGCTGGCTGGCGGGTCTGACCCTTCGTCGAGCGGTTAGCGATGTCTCCTGCGGTGCGGGCGAGACGGGTTCGCTTCCCGGCCGCGGCAGTTTCTGTGGTTGCGTTGTCCCCCGAATTCGCTACATTGGTGTCAGAAGTGGGATGGAGCGACCGTAAGGCCATCGGAAGCGTAGGCGCCCTGAGGCGTGAAGGAGCTGATATGCTTAAGCGCGGGGACGCGCTTCCCGAAGGAGGGGAGTAGTGTAACGTGCATGGATAAGAAGACACGCTGGCGTGTCTGGCCCTTTATTTGAGCGGTTAGCGATGTCTCCTGCGGTGCGAGCGATACGGGTTCGCTTCCCGGCCGCGGCAGTTCCTGTGGTTGCGTTGTCCCCTGTATTCGCTACAATATTTCCTTCTTTCTTGAGTCTGTTTGCTCATGCAAAATGAAACGCGATTAATATAGATTAAAAATGAATGATATTCAATCGTGATTAATCGAAATTTATCCACAGCCACCCAGTGATTAATCTGATTAATCTAAAAAATTTAATCGTTTGACAGCACTAATATATATATATATATATATATATATATATATATATATATATATATATATATATACAGGAGAATGTCACCTGCCTGACTGCGTTGTGCCAATTGAACTTTCGCAAAGTCCCGCCCCCATCTTAGTTACTGTTGCTATGCCCTTCAAGCATTTCAGAACCATCCAGGAAGTAGCCGGTAAACACCAAAACATGAAGGAAGAAATCAGCGCATTCCCAGAGAAAATAAGTGATGAATTTTGGAGTAATTCATCCTTAATATCGTCCCGCGAAAGGCAGAAGGGGCTACAGTATGCGGTGGCGGGATACATTCAGAATATTAAAAGTAAAACTGACTTGCGTGGACTCCGGGCTGCCGGGTGCGACTGTAATTGAGCGTAAAGCTTACCGGTCGCAATCAAAGAATGACCCTTACCAAAATTGAGTATACAAGTTAAGTCCAAGTATACGTGTAGACTTATATTTATAGTATACTTGCTAAAATACTAAATTCGGACCACTTGAAGTATACTATGAGTATACTTACTCAGAGTATACTCATAGTATACTTCAAGTGGTCCGAATTTAGTATTTTAGCAAGTATACTATAAATATAAGTCTACACGTATACTTGGACTTAACTTAAAGTATACTTAAAAATATACTGTAAGTATACTCATTTTTGGTAAGGGCACGTACAAAAAAAAACTTTTGGTGAAATGTTCCTTTATTGACTACACCTAGTGACAATCAATGCAAAAAAGTAAAGTTGACACTGGGACAGCAATGCATGTTGAAGCACGCAAACGTGTTCTTCCCAAAAGTCAACACATACTTACAGAGTCCAAGAAAAGGAGAGTTTAAGACTTCTGCCTCCACTTCCTAGCACACAGAAAAGAAAAAAAGAAACAAGTCAAACGTTACACGTAATAGATCAATCCATGAGTATGTTACTGATGAGTAATGTAGGTGACTGACGCAATGAAGTCCTCACTATGTACTATGTTGACGGAGAAATCGGTGTTTTGCTCACAGAGCATCTGATAGTGCCTACACATACCAGAATGCATTGCATTGATCCCTGTATCACTGTCCGTAAAATCATCTGTGTTAACGTTGTGGGATGTCATTTCCACCATGAGAAATGTAGCTTCACCGAGAGAATGAGAATGTGTTTTTGAACAGCGTATTTAGAGTAGATTATAATATTAGAAAGCCTCTGGCAACAGCCATGGGCGCATGTCTATGAATACTGGGATGGCATCCAGCGCTTTACCTGTACCCCCGTCAATAGGGTTAGTGGTTATGTCAGGAAGGGCATCCGATGTAAAACTCTGCTAAATCATTATGCAGATTGACAAAACCATATCAATCAGTCAAGGCTCCGTGCTGGATCGGTCGAAGCCCGGGTTAACAACGACCGCCATTGGTGCTGTGCTCTCACAGGGTACTGATGGAAACTATAAAATTCACTGTGGTGATCCCTGAGACACAGGGAACAAGTCGAAAGAAGAATATTAGAAAGCCTGCTACGCTGTAGCTTTACCAGCAGCCATATGACAAAAATGAATTTTCTGTCACGGGAAGAGAGCAGGAGGGGGCCCAAAAGCAGACAGCAAGGACAGGCTGGGGTTGAACACAGCATTAATTACAAAAACATCAAGAGTCTCTGTGAGTGTCTGAGAAAAATTGACAAAGAGCCACCAAGGGGCATACATATACCCAGGGGGGGCCAATCAGGGAGACTGGGCGCAGGACCCATACAGCCAATCGGAGAAAGGAGAGGGAAATTGGGTGCAGGTACCGGACAGCCAATCGGAGAAAGAGGAGGTGAGGGAAGCCGGGCAATCAGGGTCACTCACGCACAGGTGAGCTAAAACACCAGTCAGAGGATGGGAGAGCCCGATGGCCCAGATCACACACCCATAAAATGTTCAATTGTTTTATTTATAAATCTGTTACTGAATATATATCTTGTCAACTCAATGCCTATTATATGCCTAACTATCCTGGATAAATGTACAATATGGATCAATAGGTATCCCTCCTCTGATTCTCCTCTTCAGGTTTCTCCATTTTTTCCCTGAAAGTTTTTCCTCATCTGTATGGAGGGTTTAAGGAAAGAGGATGTTGTCCATTGTTATTTATTGTACGTACCTGTTTTGGTGAGGGAGATAAAGTGAGAATCAACAGAATTGTTATGAAAATTAAGACACACACACACACACACACACACACACACACACACACACACACACACACACACACACACACACACACACACACACACACACACACACACACACACACACACACACACACACACACACACACACACACACACACACAAATCAGGTCCCATTAGCCTACTTGAGTTTCAATTGGAGCCGTTTTTGAATT
The DNA here is from genome assembly GCF_029633865.1 of Lampris incognitus. Taxonomy (NCBI): domain Eukaryota; kingdom Metazoa; phylum Chordata; class Actinopteri; order Lampriformes; family Lampridae; genus Lampris; species Lampris incognitus. Next base: position 107,474,512 of record NC_079212.1, on the reverse strand, counting down.
AAAAGTACATGCTTGCTGCAGGTTCTCCACAGAACGAAGAGTATTTTGTAGTTTAGGGGGGAAAAAGCAACAAGAAAAGCAAAGTTGGGTTTTTAAGTACTTGCATAGCAACAGCAAAAGACATATATTCTATAATTTCTTGTGAAGCACTAAGTAAAAACAAATATTATTTCACAGACAAAAGAGAGTAAGTGTTTTATAACTATCAAGAAATGCATCCCAGGGTGGTTCTCTTGACAATGATTGGAAAGCCCAGTTATATAATGACAGCAACAAGGCTGGATTATTTTGGTATGGATACATGCTTTTGTGTCAAAACTGTCAGTGCTGTAGTGAAATAGATCATTTGCATGTTAAAAGCTTAAAGGAAAATGTCACCAATGGTTTTGTGTATGTGCAATCAGTACTGATGACTAATGTAGTGGACTGAAGCAATAAAGTCTTCACTGTTTACTGCATTGATGGAGAATTCGACGGTCTCCTGTTCAGAGTTTTTCTCGCACTCGTAATCGGATAAGCAACCAACTTAAGCTAACATTAACTAACCTGTGTTAGAGATAACGTTAGTCTGCCTGCCGAGTGCCAACATGCCTAAAACGAGATAAGGAGAAGGGGAACCTTCTTATGGACTTTAACGACGAAGGCATGCTACTGCTGTGCTCATCTGTACCTGAAACCCCCCTTTCGTGTCCTAACGCCAAAAAAAAAAAAAAAAAAACTCAACCAGCCAAGAGGGGAGAGTGTCCAATGCGGACATTTTGAAAGCCATCGAGGAGTTGACGAGCAGATTCACCAAACTTGAACAGCAAATCAACAAAAATACAATGGACATCATGGCTATTAAAAAGAATGTTGAAGGGATAGATCAGCAGATGAAGATGACTAATGAGAAGGCTGCAACATGATTTATCTATTTTTGGTAGAATCTTCTTAACCAAGGCTGAAGGTATTTCAAGGTATTGCTTTATCATGATTTGTCCAAGACTCAACATCTAAAGAAATCAACAACATACTTACTAATTGTGCTTGGAAAAATAGGCACCACCACTAAAAAAAAAAAAATTAAAAAAAATCCAGGATCCAGGAAAGAAGGTGAATTTGAGTTATTGAACTTTATTGACTTAAATAAGACATTTAAAATAAAATGGATCAAAGAATGCATCAAAGCCCCAAACTCAATTTGGTATTTTATTCCAAACAATATTTTTAGAAAAGTGGGAGGTCTTTCTTTTCTTGTAATATATAACTTCAACACCACTAACTGCCTTTAAAATTATCTACATTTTACCAACAAGCCCTCCTGGCATGGAAATTATGTTACACACACAATTTTCCCCCCATATAAAACCATAATATGGAATAATGAAGCCATCACTGTTGGGAACAAATCTATTTTCAAACAAGATTGGGCAGATAAAGATATAATTTATGTAAGTGATTTGTTTGATGACAATTGTTTGTTGCTTAGTTATGAACGATTCCTTCTTGTCAAATCATTTCCTGTGACAGAGAGTTTAACTATGTAATGAAAGCTGTTCCCCAAGGTATTTCGCATCTAATGCAAAGTCATCTCCAATTTCAAGAAGCATTGAGGATAAAACCTACTTTGAAGGTTAATAGTATTGAAATTACGAATGTTAAATGCACAAATAAACACATACATAATACATTCTATGAAAAGAGGAAAATTAACTCCTAGAGGGAAGGCTGTTTGAGACAATATTTTACACATATTAATTGGCAGGTGGCCAATGAGGTATGGCTGGCTGTCCCGGTTACTTATGACAAAAAAAATAAAAAAAATATTGCAAGCCCTCCCGGAACCCATAGAGATTGCATTACAGTGTCTTCAGATCGGGGGGGGGAGGGGGGTTGACTTACCATGAAAGTCTATCAGAATAATCTGGGCGATTTTCAACAAACCACCCCAAAGGGGCAATAATCCACAGAACACGGCTTGACACTGATTGGCCTATGACATTCAGACGCAGGGCAAACTGTCTAGAACAGTCACAGCCAGTGTAACACTGTGGTAGAATGTGATCGAAAAAAAATATCTCCCTTTTCCCTTTGGTGGTGCATTGCCCAATCATCCTAAGGAACAAACCGCCACTGGCCTGTACCTAAAAAAATCACCTGTATTCTGTCTTAATGACTACAGAGCTGTTACCTCAGTAATAATGAAATGCTTTGAAATTTTAGTTAAGACATATATAAATCTCAACATTCCTGTCAACTTGATTCGCTCGTTTGCTTTTCTTAAATAGATCTGTCGAAGATGCTGTGTCATCGGCTCTGCATACCATGTTAAAACTCCTTGAAGGAAAAACATATTTATGTCAGAAAGTTCTTTATTGGCTATATTTCTGCACTTAATACCATTGTACCACATAAACTGGTGTTAAAGCTTAGAAACATAGAAAAAAAACAAATCTGATAAAGAAAAATATATTTTGTAGATTTTGTCTGAGATATAACGGAATCTTTTTTTTAGTCATAATTTGCCTTCAGTATCATTTTGTCAAAAAAAAATCTTGAGAAAATTGTATTGTGAACCCAGTATTGTTAATCGTATCAAATTGTGAGTTGAGTGTATCGTTACATCCTTACTTCCCTACGTGATTTTAAGTTCAGCCCCACATCATCACTTGCTTTAGTGGTACACTTATGCAGCTCTTAAAGTTGGCCTTGTTATAGATTTAAGATTTCCATTAAATCTAATTAGCATTTAAAATGTAGCTGTAACAAACATCTTAATATATCAATATCTATGGGTAACAATCTGTAACAGGGTGCATAACACATTAACCAGTAAGCCATTCAAACTACAGATATTGTAAATCACAATAGATTATATGAGTTTGAACAACAATAATATACGTCTTCAAAATCCCATTGTGCATGTGAGAGAGTGGGCCTATAGCATCCAGGTCAGGTGTGTGTTCAACATTTAATCAAGTTCATGCAGGCCCTGGGTGGAATATGCCTTCTTGTAAAGTGATTGCTTCTTGATCTCCTTGTATGCAGAGTAAGTTTCCTCATTATGGGATTCATCCTGTGAACATTCATGCCATGCTACAGACCTCAGGATGTGCTTACAATCTCAATCTGGCACCTGGTCGTTACGCTTTTATAGTCCTGCTGCCCAAAGTTTAACACCCAGGAACGTCCCACACACAGCAAAATAAGAAACTACAGGCAGAGGACAGGGTCTCTGCAGATACATACAGTGCATCCACAAAGTATTCACACCCCTTCACTTTCCCCACATTTTGTTATGTTACAGCCTTATTCCAAAATGGATTAAATTCCTTTTTTTCTCATCAATGTACACACAATACCCCATAATGACAAAGAGAAAAAGGTTTTGTAGAAATTTTTGCAAATGTATTCAAAATAAAAAACTGAAATATTGCATGTACATAAGTATTCACACCCTTTGCGGTGACACTCAAAATTGAGCTCAGGTTCATCCTGTTTCCACTGATCAAGTGGAGCGTTGCTTGCACTGCAAAGTCAAATGCAGTGTTATAATATCACTAAGTAAAATGTAGATGTAATAGAATGATGACTAAAAATGGGTTCCAAAAATGTCTGAGTCAATGGACAGACAGAAAGATGGAGTAAGCACAGAAGGGAAGCAAGGAAATGGAAATGTTAGCATACAGAAACAAAGTATTCATGAATGAATCATATTGTTGACATGCCATACATATATGGCATAAATATACTGTAATGGTTGGGCAACAATGGACTAGATGGTTACAGTAAAAAAAAAAAAATACTGTAACCATGTAGGCAGCTGATGAGCACGAAACAAGCTTGTTCTGCCATTTAATACCATTTAACAACTTTGAGCTTTCTCTCTCTCTATATATAGTGTATGTACACTCACTGGCCCCTTTATTAGGTACACCTTGGTAGTACCGGGTTGGACCCCCTTTTGCCTTCAGAACTGCCTTAATCCTTCGTGGCATAGATTCAACAAGGTACTGGAAACATTCCTCGGAGAGTTTGGTCCATATTGACATGATAGCATCACGCAGTTGCTGCAGATTTGTCGGCTGCACATCCATGATGCGAATCTCCAGGTCCACCACATCCCAAAGGTGCTCTATTGGATTGAGATCGGGTGACTGTGGAGGCCATTTGAGTACAGTGAACTCATTGTCATGTTCAAGAAACCAGTCTGAGATGATTCGAGCTTTACGACATGGCGCATTATCCTGCTGGAAGTAGCCATCAGAAGATGGGAACACTGTGGTCATAAAGGGATGGACATGGTCAGCAACAATACTCAGGTAAGCTGTGGCGTTGACACGATGCTCAATTGGTACTAAGGGGCCCAAAGTGTGCCAAGAAAATATCCCCCACACCATTACACTACCACCACCAGCCTGAACTGTTGATACAAGGCAGGATGGATCCATGCTTTCGTGTTGTTGATGCCAAATTCTGACCCTACCATCCGAACGTCGCAGCAGAAATCGAGACTCATCAGACCAGGCAACGTTTTTCCAATCTTCTATTGTCCAATTTTAGTGAGCCTGTGCGAATTGTAGCCTCAGTTTCCTGTTCTTAGCTGACAGGAGTGGCACCCGGTGTGGTCTTCTGCTGCTGTAGCCCATCTGCCTCAAGGTTCGACGTGTTGTGCGTTCAGATATGCTCTTCTGCATACCTCGGTTGTAATGAGTGGTTATTTGAGTTACTGTTGCCTTTCTATCAGCTCGAACCAGTCTGGCCTTTCTCCTCTGACCTCCGGCATCAACAAGGCATTTTCGCCCACAGAACTGCCGCTCACCGGATATTTTCTCATTTTCGGACCATTCTCTGTAAACCCTAGAGATGGTTGTGCGTGAAAATCCCAGTAGATCAGCAGTTTCTGAAATACTCAGACCAGCCCGCCTGGCACCAACAACCATGCCACGTTCAAAGTCACTTAAATCACCTTTCTCCCCCATTCTGATGCTCGGTTTGAACTGCAGCAGATCGTCTTGACCATGTCTACATGCCTAAATGCATTGAGTTGCTGCCATGTGATTGGCTGATTAAAAATGTGCGTTAACGAGCAGTTGGACAGGTGTGCCTAATAAAGTGGCCGTTGAGTACTTAGCACAAAAAGTAAGGGAATTTGTGTTTGGTAGATTTCTTTGTTGTAACAATGCTTCTTGGCAATACATCTTCTACTGTTGGAAAGCTTGTTTATTTCCCTTTCAAATGGTGCCACATATTTAAGGAACATGCATTTGTGGGATGAGCAGCAGAGCTGAGTATGTGGGTTGCGCCAATGAAAGATTTCCCAAAACTTCTCTGCCAATGCCAAACAGCTTATTTTGCTGTTGCTATTGACTCATGTTTTGAGCTTCTGGTATCCCAGTTGCTGACAATTAGGTGCCTGATATAAGATTTATTGCCAAGAAGCATTGTTACAACAAAGAAATGATCTTTGTTGTGAGGAAAAAAAGTTTTAATACTTTGCTGCAAGGTATTAAACCTTTTTTTCCTGTATCTGTGTTGATATTCTGCTCATTAGTTGAGCACTTATAACACCATTGAGAGTTTCAGAAAAAAATACATACATACATGCATGCATACATGCATGCATACATACATACATACATACATACATACACACACACACACACACACACACACACATATATATATATATATATATATTCCATTTTTATTTGCCGAAAGGGATCATCATAAAACCAGCCAGACAAGTAATCAGTATTCCCATTTTCTATTCAGATTTCGGCGAGGGTTCCCTATTGGTGTTGTTAGGTACATGACTAAAGTTTTGATTACAGACTCATAAAACTGCCTTGGGGATGATTCACTGACACAGTCTCTTTTTTCTCCCCTGCCCAAAGAAATATTTTCTCTCTCACTAGGGAGCGCTATGGGGGGGGGGCACAGACTATCACTCCTGCTGGAACCACCTGTGGGTGTATTCTTCACCCACCTATCTACACACACACACACACACACACACATACACACACATACACACACACACAGAAAATGTACATTAACCAACATTGTCCCTGTTACTGTGATTTCAAGGAGAACATAGAAAGTGAAAAGAGGAATTAACATGCACACGTCTGTACAGACTTCCATGTTCAAACACACACACACACACACACACACACACACGAACATCATATCGAAAAAAAAATCTGTACAACTACACAATTTAAATCCCTAGGTGGGTACAGCTGGGGGCCAGAGTGATTGTGTCAATATGCAGCCTCCTTCTACTTGCTCTGGTTGCAGGGATATTGTGCAGGATTGCAGGAGTGATTGTTTCATTTGTAGCCTTAGGACATCTTCACACACTGTCGTGCAAACACTGCTTCAGTTGAAGGAAAAGAAAACGTTTCCAAAGTACAACAAAAATAATCTTAGGGTCTCAA